>NW_024581116.1:625819-727109 GCF_017639235.1 Corvus kubaryi | reverse complement strand
TAAAATAAGGTAAAATAAGGTAAAATAAGGTAAAATAAGGTAAAATAAAATAAAATCTAAAAATAAGATAAAATTTTAAAATAAAATAAGGAAAAGTAAAATAAAATAAACTAAAATAATAGAAATTTTGAAGATGCAAAGAAATACACTTTAATTGAAGAGACAAAAGAAATTACAGAATAAATTGTCATCATCAAAGTTGAAGAGAATTTTCCATTGTCTCCCGTGCCACTCTGTGGGAATTTTCCCAGCCCAGGCAGCTGTAAGGGAGGAGGGGCACTGCGAGTTCCGTGCTCCCATTCTCCCTCTCCATCTCTTTCTCTGTCAATAAATGTCTGCAATCATATTCCTGAGCTCCAGTGTGATTTCAAGGTTCATCTCTTCCATGCAGCTCAAACACTAATTACCCCAGCTGTAATTAGTAAGATAATTAAATACTGGCTCACTCATCACTCTACCTTGTGTCGGGTCATGATTCTCCCAGAAGACCTTGAGCAGTTGCTCAAAGCTGATGTTTTGTGGCTCAAACACCACCCGGACAGCCTCGGTGTGCCCAGTTCTGCCTGCAAATTCAAAATAAAACCAGATTTTAGCAGTGACAATTAGCCAAGGTGCACTCAGGGTTTTGTCTCTAAGATTCCAAGCACAGTCCTTTGGTTTTGTTTCGTGTTTTCCTAAAAATATTTTGGTTTAGCACCATTTATACTTGAGCTTTTTTGCACAATATTTTGTATTTCAGTCAACTCTAATAAATCTGTTTGTTCAGACAGGGCCATCGTGAAACAAACCATGCAGAGAGATGAGAAGGGAAGACAGTGCTGTTATTGCAGCAGTTTGTCAGCTTAAAGGAGAAAAAATTAATAATGCTAACAAATTTATAACTGAAAACTAGCAAAATATTTGAAATATTCTAAATAGAGCAATAAAATATGAAAACTTTTATGTCCAAGTTGTCTTGACTGGGTTTTGTTTCTGTGGCGATATGGACAATATAATTGATTAGAAAATAATTATCATATTATAAAATATCAATAATATTGACGATAAAAACAAATGCCAAGGGTGTGCTTACACAAGATCACACAAATAATTCCAAACTGTTTCGCAATGTCCATGAGGCTCAAAAGAGTCAAAGAGAGTCCGGCTGAACTTTAAATTTTATGACAGCAGAAATACAAGGAAGATTAGCAGGTGTTACAGCACTTAAAACACATTATTTCTATTTTTCTGTTACACTTTGGACAGAATTTTTTAATTTCTGATGTGTTTATGGCTCATAATATTATTGAAAGATCCAACTTCAGACAATATGAAGGATCTGGGCACATAATTCACTTAAATTTTAATTAATAATGAGATTGATGAGTGCTCAGACCTCTCAGGTGAAAGTCCACTGCACAACGTGCATTTTATATTTTATATATATATTATATATTTTATAATTCAAAAATTAGACATTTCTGTCATCATTACATATTCATGAATGGGGAAAAAATCCCATCCTTCAATTAAATCATAAGAAGTAAATACCTAAAAAAAATACACTGGACAGCCAGATCTGCCTTTGGTGGGGATAAAATAAGTCCCTTGATCACATCAGGGAGGTTTTTATTTCGTTTACACCAGCACAAACTCCAGATTTGTTCCACTGATTTCAACAGAATCAGGGAATTTCATACAGGGTGAATCTGGCCCAGTAATGGGTCCTGAATGAGCTGTCACCAAATGAGAAAAATCAGAGTGAGTAACGAGGAGGGTTCAGTAGAGACATGAGGAGAAATCTGAATTTAAAAAAAAAGTAGAGAGCAATAAAAAGGATGCTGGGAAATATTAAAGAGCCATGATGGGGCAAAGTGTGACAGCATTTTATCAGCTAATGGGGCACCTGAAACAAAACCTGAATGAGGCACAGAGGGCTGGGCCAGCTGATAAAAGAGATTTGAAAGACTGGGATTAAATTTAGTCTGGAATGCAGATGAGTAAAAGAGGACACATCTGGGATATTTGTAGTCTAGACTGGATAAAATCAAATTGCTCCCTATCCCAATGTAACAAGGATCTGCTCAGTGGGATGAAAAGAGAATATCCAGGTTTCCTGGGAGTTGGAGTAAAGCCGGGTCCCCCCATCCTACAGGATGTCCACAACTGTGACCCAATTCCTTTCTGCCTTTTACAGTCCAGGGAAGCACCTCATTACCTGAAGCCAAATTCGGATGGTGGGAAGCAGGAAGGATCATCCATTCAGCAGAACAAAAATGCAAGTCAGAGATAACAGGCTTCATAATGAAGTGAAATGGTCTTTCTGTATTACGGCAAGAAATAACAGCCAGCTTAGGTCAGGGATGGAATTTATTCCAGATTTTGTGGTTTAATGTGGTCTATCGGCAAAAAATAATGAATTTGTTTGAGCCCAAGTTGGGACTTCGGTTGTTGCTGGAGACAAAAAAGGAGAGGGCACAGCCTGTGGTGTGTCCAGCTCCCTCAAACCAACATTGTATAACTAAAACGAGATTAAGGAGTGGCTTCTGACTTCAGTATTTTTATTTTTTGTAAGCCAAGATGAAGCTCATGAAAGGTTTTTATCACTCAGGAGCAAATTACTTGTCTAAGATTAACAGGTTTAGATCACAGGAGAGTTTCCTAAAGAACTTAAAAACAACAGAGGCTTTTCTTCCTGACTGAAGCAGCAATTACACCTTGTCAACACTGCCTGCTCCTGCTAATCCAGAAGTTCAAAGGATCAGCCTTCTTTTTTTCCCAGAATAAGGAAATAATGGTGCTCCTCTGAGAACTATAGCCTGACCTCAAGGAAAATACCCTCAGATGTGTGGCTAAGAGACTGTTAGAATAGATTTAAAATCAATATTCACCCTCAGGGGAAAAGAAAGGAAGTAATGCTGCTGGTCCTACCAGATTCACCTCTCATTTTCCTCAAAGCCTTTCCACAATCCAGTGGATTTTCTTTCAGGATATACTGTGGCTATTCCTAATAACAATCTTGGCATTGGTGACTATTTGCATTAGGCTTGAGTCTGACAACAAAAACAGAATAATCCCGTTTCAGTTTGTGTTTCACACACTTGGTAAACCTAATGCTAAATGAACACAGCATCAACCCAGCTCACCACTCCTCTCTATGGTGGAAAAAAAAATTGAAATATTTCTAATCAAACCTTTTTTTGTAGGAGCTCTTAAAATGGAGAGGCAGCAATCACAGAGAAACAATAACCCCACTTGTTCTCCAAAAAGCTGTGTATCTTTAACGAGAAATTCAATAGCCTGACATTGAGGAGCTGCAAGGATTTCAAATGATCAGTGGGAGATGTGATTGTCTCAGTGACATCCAGCTTCTCACCCCAGTGCCTCCTTCAGAATTGCACCTGAATGTCCATTTATATCGTCACAGAGTCACAGTGTCCTCAGTTCACCCACTGCTTTTAATCAGCTGATCTTTAATATCCCACAGCAAAAGTTTGAATGAGTATGAAGACTTCTAGAAGGCTCAATGTCTGGATCACGTTTTTTAAATAATTTATGGAATTATAAATATAATTCCATTTGCTGCTCCCTGTGCAAATAGAAAACCTTCCTTTATCAGAGCCATTATCAGATTTCCAGCGCTGGCACTTGGTTCCTTCAGCTCTGGAAGGAGCTTAACCATTGAAGAACCTCCCTACAGATGGGAAGACTTTATTACACCGAGGCAGAGAGGGCCGAGTGCCAAGAGCAGATTGTCTGTTTATCCTGGATCCATTTCCCACTTAGAAAACACGGCCGCTCCCGGAGGATTAACTCCGGCGAGCTCGTTCAGAGGGGATTCCAACCCTGGCAAAAACATCCCTGCAAAGAGCAGGACAAAAAGACGTCTGAGTGACACCTTTTCAGTTCCTTTTCTTCCTAATAGCATTTAGATTCTCACCTTCTTAATCATGTCCCAGGTGAGTGCCCAAGCCGAGGGATTAGGGAAGAGAACTCATTCTTTTTAACTGGCTGGATCTAGGGAGTGTTTAATTATCTCCGGCAAAGTGGAGCAGCTTCCAAGGGCTGGCTGGAGAGCTCCTCACCTGGGAGCCTCCCAGCAGCCACGTGGGCTTCACCTCCACCTGGTCCTGCCTCGGGTGAATTAAATTCTACAGTGCCAAAATTCCCAAACTACTCCCTCCTGCCTTGATTCTGCAATAAAAAAGGACCTGGCTCTTTTGAGAAATAACATCCTGACTCGAGCAAATCACAGAATCACAGAATGATTTGGGTTGGAAGGGACCATAATGATCATTTCACTGAATTTATTTGTACTCAGGCCTGTTTAACAGCTCTTTATTACAAGAATGGCCCAGAGTTTGAGGAACAACTTATCCATTACAGCTCCTGCTCTCCCAGTGTGTTCCACAAAGAGCAGATATGACTTTTCACATCTTTTCAAAGAGTTCTCAGAAAATAACTCCCTCTTTTCTCACCTCTTCCCTGAATCCCTGAACGGCCCCTGTGCTTGTCACACTGGCAACACAACCTCGCTGAGATCCCAGAATGGTTTGGGTGGGAAGGGACCTCAAAGCTCATCCAGTCCCACCCCCTGCCATGGGCAGGGACACCTTCCACTAGCCCAGGTTGCTCCAAGCCCTGTCCAACCTGGCCTTGGACACTTCCAGGGATCCAGGGGCAGCCACAGCTCCTCTGGGCACCCTGTGCCAGGACCATGATGCCAATGTGGAATGTAAAGAAACACAACCAAACTTCAGCACTCACTGATTTTGGAGATAAACCAATTTGTGCTAACCAAAGTCTAGACCCAAGTGAAAATGCAAAGTACAACCAACAAAAGTTGTGGGAAGGTCTTTTGAGCATCTTTCTCCAAACCAGCCTGGGAATTTTCATTAAGTCATGGTTATCACTACTGAAATTTCCAGCACCTTCCTATTCTTTAAATAAACAAACCAAAGGTTCAGCACTAAAACACCGAGAGCCCATATTTTGGGTGCCCCTTTCCCTTTCCTTTTTGACCTTCAAATCAATGAGAATGAAAAGAATGGAAATAATCCCAGATCAAGAGATTTTTAAGAAGGGTCCATTAGAATATTTTTATTCAACTTCTTGCCTAAAACTGAGGGAATTTCATGGAACCGACCCATATTTTGTACTTCTACATTGGCACTAACTTGTGCCTATTTTTTTTACCTTCTTCTTTGTATTTTAAACAACTTTAATGACTTTACCAGCACTGAACTAGGAGATAATGCTTCCTTTATTAACCACTGTGAATTTCTGCTTTAGAAAAAACGGTTCTTTAACTTCTCAGCGTGATCCACATTCTTTTATCCAGTTTTATCAAAACATGTCAATCCTCTCCAGCAAGAAGCCAATTTATCACTATGGGCAGGCCAGTCCTGCAGTTCTAAATCAAAATAAATTGTCCATAAATTCTAGAAACTTCCAGAAATTTTTGCCTGGACCACAGAAAATCAAGTATTTTCTAATACCTACAGAAAGTAGCTCATGCAGCAGCTATAGTGTGGTGCCTCTGAAGAGAAAATGTTATTAAATTTTATTTGTTTGGTTTATTAGAGGACAGGTGAATCACCCAGTAAATGAAAATTCATAAAGATAGGAAAATTTGCTGATAAAACAATGAACTGCTATTTCTGGTGCCTTCTAGAATCACTTTGCTTTTTACCCCATCAAAACAAAATTAAGAGAATAAAGTTGCCAGTAAAAAATGGGGTTGAACATGCTGTTATTGGTTTTTTTTTCATGGAAATTCTCATATTTTTCAGTAAACTACTTGAATGAAATTAAAGAAGATTGGCAGTTTTCACAAAAAATATTGGGTTTTTTTTGAAAAACGAAAGTGCTAAATGAACCTGTTTCTTACTTGCAAGTATTTAAAATTTATGTGGCAGAGCTGTAAAAATTTTCCCTGTTGTTTGCTAAAATCCTGTGTGCTCCTTAGCAGCAAAATGGGTTTGATAAACAGAATATTGATTGGTTTTGCTGAACAGAATATCTGGAAGCGAGACCACTGCTACAAAGCCTTTTTATTTGTAAAATGGCTGTACACTGAAGAGCCAATAAAAAGAGAAAAATAAATTACATAAACCTGTAGGAAGAAAAGGAAATAGCAAAACTTTCCTTGTTCACTGTACTTCTTACAGGTTATGTTTTTATAGGCTGAATGTCCACACTAAAAGCCCTTAAAAAGGGATTATTTTAGATTCCCTCTGGCCTGGTCCTGTGGTCAAAATGCTGTTCCCAGTTGGAATGTGCTTCTAGAAAAGATATTCTGATTTAATTTCAGCCAAGTGAAGGAAAAATGTTGAAGATGGGCTTATAATTAACAGCATGGTCCTATGGAATACAGGTCTTGTCAGCCAAACTCCATTTCATCCTCCCATGAAATTACAAGTCTGGCTGTAATAAATGTGCGATGTAATAGCATGGAACTTAGGCTTTATTAATGCATTTGACTTATTACTTCATGACTGATTAAAAAATTAACACTCCCCCATATCGATAGTGCACATGTTTAGTGGATTAAGAATTGTCTAAATGACATCTCTAAAAAAAAAAAATGTCTGAAGGGAACAAGGCTTGAATGGCAGCATTTTTATCTGTCCTCTGCAGGGACTGCTACGAAGCCTGTTGTTCTTAAAGCCCTTCATCAGGAGTTTGAAAGAAACATAAAGTCTCAATTTATAAATTCTGTGGAGAAGTCCAATGAGGAGCTGATGGGATGGTCTTACAAAGCCATTTCTTGCTGCGCTGGGGCCACTCAATCAAAAATGTATTAAAGAAGTCAGAGGTAAAATCTCTGCTGAAGGGTAAAAGGGACACACGTGGTACCTGCAAATGGGGAACAACCTTTGAGGGAAGGGCAAGGCTGGAAATAAACATGGAATTTCATTGCAATACTGCAATAAAAGGAAATAGGGGCTGAATTGGGATGTCTAAGGGGAAAGGGGTTGTAGGAACAGCTCTGGTGAGATCAACCATGGCACTAAGAAATCCCAAAAAGTCGTTTCAGTGACAGCCACCAAGTGCCGGATGAATTTACCCTTTCCAAAAGAAACCCCTGGAGGTTTTTAACTCAAGGAGATGAGCACGGCCTCAGGAAGGGGATGCAAACGGGGTCACTGAGAAAGCACTGGAAAGGCAGATCAAGAGTGGTAGGGATGGAAACCAGGGAATTCTGAATGGAAAACGGCTTTTAGATATGGATATGGAAAGTGGTCACTGCTCAGTTGCACCATGGGATCTTGGGGAAGTCCTCTAAACCCGTGTCCCATAAACCACTTCTTCATTTCCTGACTTTTTCAAATGAGATCAGATTTCCTTCTGGGAGAGACACTCCCATCAAATATCAGCTAAACTTAAAGGAAAAAGTGATACGTCTTGCTAAAACAGTAACTTGGTGAAACATACTGATCTATAATATAAAAATGTCAAATTAAGTAATGCAGGGAGCCTTAAAGGCTGGGAATATATCAGTGACTTTTTCCTTTGTTCATTTGGCTTTAATGAAGCTTTCCTATGCCAAACTCATCTGTACAAAGAGTTGGGTCTTTTGAGTTATCTTCTTTTCATCATGGTTGATGAGGAAGACTCTGACCCAACTCCAAGTTCTATATCATTTTTTATAGTAGAGTTAAAATATTTTAGCTTCGGAGTTGGGAATAGAAAAACTCCATATTCTCACATCAAAAAAATTCTCATTTAAAGCCCAAATTTAACCCGTAATTGACACATCCGATGGATGGAGCCTTTACATTCCAATAAATTGCATTTCCTGACAAATGGGTTATGCAAAGGTAGTCCCTGGAAGCTGGATGGGGCTTGGAGCCCAGAGAAGCTGTGGCTGCCCCTGGATCCCTGGAAGTGTCCAAGGCCAGGCTGGACGGGGCTTGGAGCAACCTGGGCTAGTGGAAGGTGTCCCTGCCCATGGCAGGGGGTGTAATGGGATGAGCTTTAAGGTCCCTTCCCACCCAAACCATTCTATGATTCTATGCTTAAAACGGTCACATTCCAGGAAAGATTTAGTGACCAACAGTTTTAGATTCTGTGTTTGGTTAGAGTTCAGTCTTGAACTGCTCAGCTTAGGTTTCTGCTGGATATTTTGAGCTGAATGAATTGTTTCCTCAGAGGAAATAATGGAATCTCAGAATGGTTTGGGTGGGAAGAGACCTTAAACTCATCCCGTTCCCACCCCCAGCCATGGGCAGGGACACCTTCCACTAGCCCAGGTTGCTCCAAGCCCCATCCAACCTGGCCTTGGACACTTCCAGGGATCCAGGGGCAGCCACAGCTTCTCTGGGCAATCTGGGCCAGGGCCTCCCCACCCTCACAGCCAACAATTCCTTCCCAATATCCCATCTAACCCTTCCTCAACAGCCCAGATATTGAGTTTTACCCATTTGCCTCAACTGTGACTCATTCTGAAGAAAGCAAATGGAAAACAAGAACTCCCCGTTGGCTGGAAAGGGAGTGATATTCCAGGACACAGCAGGCTCAGAAGACCCAAATCTTCAGAAAAGAATTTTAAGAGATGATTTATTGCCAAAAATGGGTGTAATGTCCCAAACCAAAGCAATATTGGGCGTCTGCTCTGGTACAGAAAAAGCTTAGATGGAAAAATGAACAATAAATACATAAACAATATACCTGGATTTAGAAACACAGATTCAATCTATAAAGGGAATTGGTTTAATGCCAATATAATGGAAAATATGATTGATTTTTTTTTGCTTAAAAGTTTACAGCTTTTAGCTGCAAAGCCTCTGTGCCACTGTTATGCAACACAAAGAATTTCCTTAAATAAATGGGCATAATGCAAAGCAAAGAATAATAGGGATGTGAGGAATATGTCATGCACTGAGAAGAGCTTTGAAAAGGGATAACTGGAGGTAAATATAATACCTGGGGACATCTATTAATAGCCAGCTGGAGAGTTGGAAAATATTAACTAATCTGGAATTTAAAAGAAAAAACAAGAAATGAGAGTAAGATATTCTAATATTTACTATTTTCTGTTAGAATAACAAAAATTGTAGTTTTCTCCTTGTCTCTCTAGAGTGAATCTAGTAAGAGGTTACTACTAGGAGGAGATCTCTGAATAAAAGGCTTGGTTTCTGAAATAGGACAATTCTGACTCTTTGTGAAGCTGGAAATCAAAGAGCTTAGAAAAAAATGTGCAGATCTTAATACCTGAGAACTGTAGACCAGAAGACCAAAAAATAAGAATAAATTTCTGTATTTGTACTCTGAAAGCTCCTCTTTCATAGCTAGTTTTTATTAAACTACTCTGACAGTTCTATTATAAACATAAATAAGATTGGGATCATTGTTTCCCTCCTGATCTCCCCAAAACAAATCTGCAAAAAACAGTAGAGGCAACCTGGCTTCACCATGCAGCATCAGAGTGCAAGGAGAAGGCAACAGAGCAAAGTTTGTCATGGCAAACAGACACTTAGAGGGCAAAAAGAGAGCTGGGATGAAAATTCAGAATTAATTTGTCCTAGACAAACACTTCCAAGTCCACCAAAATTAGTAAAAGATTTCTAGAAAATTCTAAAAATGCCCAAGCAACTATTTGCTGAACAAGTCTTTAGCAGAAACTATTAAAGAGATTCAAAAGATAAACTTTTAACAATTTATATACCTAGAACAGCTATAAAACTTAATTAATTAAAATTATATTTAATCATTTCATTTACAGTACTTTCCCTCAAACAGCTTTAGAAATCCTGCTATTTCCTTTAATTATAAATTACAGCCATTGCCCTTCTTCAAGTGATATTCCTGCAAGGTTGTTGAGGGAGTGGCCTAAAAATTTACCCTGTAGAGGTATTAAAAATTGCAGTAAGGTCAGAAACTAGGAAATCAGGAAGGTACAGCCTTGGGTGCATGGTACAAATGTCTGCAAAGAGCAACAAGGAAGAGTTCAAACCACAAAAGGTGACAAAATTGGTTGTCTGGTTGTTAAAAAGATGTTTAAAACCCTGAAAACTCTGGTAATCAAATGAGTTTGGAGGCAGAAAATCATCGTGGGAATTCATTTTCACTCCAGCTCCTTGACTGAAACTTTATTTTTCCCAACCATCCTCATGAAGGTCCCTGCAGGGAAAAGAATTTTGTTCTACTACTGGCATCATCAGAGGCTCCATTCCAGAATATCCCATTTTTGATTATGGAGAGAGGAATTCCTCATTCCTGGAATCTGAGCACAAGCCTCACTTAGTGATGAGAAGAATTGTCTTAAGGACTTGTGAAAAATACCCTCCACAAAGCCCATTAACCACAGAACCAGCTCAAACACCACTTGAGAGACTTTTACAGCTGCACGACCCAGGTCTGACACCAGGTTTAAAAAACAAAGCTGAGTAGATCAATCATTGACCTTTAATAAATCTTTACAGATATTTTTCCTTTTTTTTGTGGCCAACTTTTTAGACATTATTAATTCTCAATTTTAATGAATGGCTGCACCAAAGCTTAACCTCGAGAAGTCACGTAAAATGAATTATTACCATGATTAATTATGCTGGGATAAGTGAATAAGAGCAGTTTTTATTTCAGCCACTAATACAATTAAATAAAATTAATTCCAGTAAACAGTGTGGTGCTACTCACACAAAACAAAAACTATTTTTGCTGGTTTTCTTTTGCTGAAATGTAAATATTATCATTCACATTAGACCAGTAAAACCATTAACTTCCAGTTTAAGCCTAATGAACATTCACTGTATTTGATAATCCATTATTTCTGTTCAACCAGCCCCAAATCTAGAGTTTTCAACTACAGGTCACTTGTATCCTTTTTCTATTCCCATTTAAAGGGGATCATTTCAGAAAAGCAAATAAGGGATTTTTAATTCAAGTGAAACCAGTATTCCTTGGCATTTATTCATCCAAAAAGGAATGACCAATTTGGATGCCCAAGAGTATTTAGAAGACAATGAGAAAAAGCTATTGTTAATTTATTTAAAAAAAAAACAAAACTCAGGGAATTAATATATGCAAATAATGTGGATCACTGTGCTCTCATTTAGGGTCATTGTACATCCCTAATCCTTGGAGAACTGTTGGAATTTAGGTACGTCAACTCTGGCAAAAGGAGGGGCGCAAATTTCCTTTCTCAGAGCTACTATTCCTTGGAGATTTTTTTTTTCTCATATTGAAATGAGCTCTGGTTTTGTTGCACAGGAAGATCCTGTGGCCAAAAGCTGAGGTTACATAAATCCGACCTGGAATAAAATGCAGTTTTGTAACACTGAGGGGAGAAATGCTTGACATTATTTATCTTCTTAGGATATCATGGAATCACTGAAGGGTTTGGGTGGGAAGGGAAAATGAAGACTATATCATTCCAACCCCCTGCCATGGGCAGGGATGCCTTCCACTATCCCAGGTTGCTCCAAGCCCTGTCCAACCTGGCCTTGGGCACTTCCAGGGATCCAGGGGCAGCCACAGCTTCTCTGGGCACCCTGGGCCAGGGCCTCACCACCCTCACAGCCAGGAATTCCTTCCCAATATCCCATCCATCCCTGCCCTCTGGCACTGGGAAGCCATTCCCTATGTCCTGTCCCTCCATCCCTTGTCCCAAGTCCCTCTCCAGCTCTCCTGGAGCTCCTTTAGGCACTGGAAGGGGCTCTGAGGTCTCCTTGGATCCTTCTCTTCTCCAGGTGAACACCCCCAGCTCTCCCAGCCTGGCTCCAGAGCAGAGGGGCTCCAGCCCTTGGAGCAGCTCCATGGCCTCCTCTGGACTCACTCCAGCAGCTCCACATTTTCTTTCCTCAGCAGTGATAGACAGCCCAGCAAGTGACAATGGCCATATCCCACAACATGGAAGGTTCCAACTCAACATTTCAAGAACCTCTGTCACCAGAAGACCAATCAATCTGTAACCTCCATCTTGGAGCTCGTTCTGACTTGGCTTGACACAGCCCCTGATGGCCTGACTGAGTGTTGAAGATGGTCCTGCTTCCCACGAGAGCTTGGAGTAAAGACCTCCAACCAACATTTCCATGATTCTACGCCTTGACTCTAATCATGGTCACAAATCACAGCTCGTTCTTGTCATTCTCCATTTTAAATCAGAGATTTATTTTAGGTGAATCAGACCAGTCTGAACATGCCAAGAAACTCTGGCATCTTAATTACCTTTAGCAGAATTTAGGACTGACTTGACTTGGAAATACACAGGAGTGGGAGCTGTCCCAGGTACTGGGATTAGATCTCTTCAACATTCCCAGGCACTGGGATTAGAACTCTTCAACTGTAAATTGTGGGAATGATCACTCCAGGGTATTGGGTCGTTATTGGATTGTCCTGTAAAAGCCTCTCTCCCTACACACGTAGTGTCCAAGGACAGGTTGGACGGGGCTTGGAGCAGACTGGGATAGTGGGAGATGTCCCTGCCCGTGGCACAGGGTGGAATGAGATGGGCTTTAAGGTGCCTTCCCACCCAAAGCATTCTGGGATTCTGGGATTCTGTCATTCTATCCAATGAATTTTTTATTCCATGGTTCCATGTATAAATTTGCATGGAAGTAATTCCTGAGTTGGGAAACAAGCTAGGACAAACCTGAACCCTCCCCACAAATGGGGTTTAAGCATGTGAGGGAGGGCCTCCCTATATTATGGGTCATACAAGAGCTCTCACACACTCCTTCAGCACCCAGAACAGTTCTAGGATCAGAAATGGATGTGTGCAAATAATCATAACAAATTAACCTCTCTTCTATTTCATCTCTTCCTAAGTCTTCCAGAAGTCCCAACTCCTCTATGGCCTGGCCCAGCTGTTACCAGTCACATGAGAGACTCTCCTTTATAAATCTTGTATATAAAATGCAGAAATAAAAATAATTTAAAAAAACCCCACCAACTTGCATTTAGCAAGCTTATAATAAAAATTAAAAGATACTAATAAATACTGTGCTTATAAGCTGGTCTAAATCTATCCAAAATGCCCCGCAGTGAAGTCTTACATCAGTTATTATTGAAACATTAAATGCTTTTCTTCCAGGCTTCCAGCAATCAATTTAACTTTCAGTCATCTTGTCCCCATATGTGCTGCTCCTGTTGATGAAATGGCTATTAATAAAGGAATAGATGGCTATGAATTAAAGCAAGCTCTACTTAATCACATTAATCCAGAGTATGTTAAAGGCTTCAATTTTCTAAATAATTTTGGGCTTAATGCCTCTGAGATGGGCAGACTGCTCTATTGATGCAGCATCTGGTCCAATTTAAGCTGCATTGTGAAGGAGGAATTGTTAGGCCCTTGCAAAAATAAGGAAGACTGACAGTTTTAGGGATGCAACCAAAACTGCTACAGCTGAGACAAAAGATCCTGCAAGATATTGAAAAAGGGCCCACGACAATTAAACGGCAGCCCCTGCTCTGCAAATGCAGCTCCAGTGCTCAGTGAATTGTGTATGATTAACTTACTCCTCCTGATGGGATGAGCACTCCACACACTTCACCAGCGCCGTATTTTCCAGTCATTGAACATCCAACAGCTGCTGCTGTGAAATATGTTCACTTACCCATTACATTGGGATACCAATTAGGGAGGAATTATTTCAAAGGGAATGGCACCACCACCACTATCCTTGCAAAAGCTGAAATTTCTGGCTTTGGGATGTTTTTCCCCCTCTCCAAGTGTATTTTCTTTTTTTATTAGGATTTTGGTTCTGTAAATGGAGGAATTTTACAATGAAATAAGATTTGCCTTGGCTTGTAGCACTGAAATGCTGCTGCATTCAACTCAGATACAAAAAGAAGTATTTTAAATACTTCTAGGGGGAATAAAAACCTTCACTGGAGAACTGGTTAGAGAATGACTTTTAAAACCCGATCTTCATAGAAGGTTGTCAAAGAGGGAGACAACATGGTACAGCCCATCTACATTTTAGTATTAAAAATATTATTACCTTTGCTATTAAACTTTTATTATATTTAATATTAAAATCACAAAAGCTTTAGGGGCAGATATTTTGTCAGTAACTTGATTAGAAATGAAAAGTAACTCCAATGAATTTAGTGAATTTTCACTCCATACGTAAGGACGGGATGAAGCCACAAAGTCACGTCCTGCAGAGCTGTAAAGACCTGTCTGAAACCTTATTTCAATTAAAATTTATGCTTTAATTAAATATACAGAGCAGTTTGGGGGGCAGACATTGTATGTAGCTTGTAATAGTAAATATTGCAAAATTTGGGCGATTATAAAGTGCCCAAAGAAGATTTTATATGACACTGGAGCATCTACTTCATCTTACAGGAGTCAGACCTTTAAAACAGAGATTTAAATGATGCCAAATATTCAGATACATAGGTCCTCTTCAGCTGAATAAAACAATTTAGATGTATAAATACCAAAATTTATCAGTTAAAATTCTCTATGACTCCAGGAGATAAAACACAACTTCAGATTTTCCCTTGCTGCCTGTGCTTTCCTCCAGCTTTCAGTCCCAGAAAAATCCATATATCCATGGATTTCAAAGCCCCTTAGAAGATAAGATAAACTTTCTCCATTTTCTGTGAGTGAGGACAATGGGCAGGAAGAGCTGAAGGTCACTCCAGTGAGCCTTGGAGCCAGGAATGAAAGGGAATGAGCTGAGTCTCCAGGCACCAGCCTGGCTGCCCCTGCTCCTCCTCCCATCCTGCTCCAAAGAGCTGCCAGGCAAATTCCAGCATGGAACTACTGCCGAGGATAGTGAGAGGCAGGAGCAGCAAAGGGAAGGAAAATAGATCCCAACCCATCCCCTGAGACAGCTGTGCCACCCCTCTGAATGGAATGGGAATGTCTTCCACTGCAGCCAGGGAGAAGTTCCATTCCTAGGAGGGGTTTCAAAAGGGGTTTTATGACCAGCAGGGGAGGGGGGATTCTGCCCTTCTGCCCTACTCAGGTGGCAACTGCAGAGCTGCTCCAGCCCTGGGGCCAACATCAGAAGGACGTGGAGCTGCTGGAGAGAGTGCAGAGGAGGCCATGGAGCTGCTCCGAGGGCTGGAGCCCTTCTGCTCTGGAGCCAGGCTGGGAGAGCTGGGGGTGTTCACCTGGAGAAGAGAAGGATCCAGGGAGAGCTCAGAGCCCCTTCCAGTGCCTAAAGGAGCTCCAGGAGAGCTGGAGAGGGACTTGGGACAAGGGATGGAGGGACAGGACACAGGGAATGGCTTCCCACTGCCAGAGGGCAGGGATGGATGGGATATTGGGAAGGAATTCCTGGCTGAGAGGGTGGGGAGGCCCTGGCCCAGGGTGCCCAGAGAAGCTGTGGCTGCCCCTGGATCCCTGGAAGTGTCCAAGGCCAGGCTGGAAAGGGTTTGGAGCCACCTGGGCTAGTGGAAGGTGTCCCTGCCCATGGCAGGGGGTGGGACTGGATGAGCTTTGAGGTCCCTTCCCACCCAAACCATTCTGGGATCCCAACGAGGTTGTGTTGCCAGTGTGACAAGCATAGGGGCCGTTCAGGGATTCCAGGAAGAGGTGAGAAAAGAGGGAGTTATTTTCTGAGAACTCTTTGAAAAGATGTGAAAAGTCATATCTGCTCTTTGTGGAACACACCAGGAGAACAGGAGCTGTAATGGACAAGTTGTTCCTCAAACTCTGGGCCATTCTTGTAATGAAGAGCTGTTAAACAGGCCTGAATACAAATAAATAACCACTTGTCGTGCCAGTGATTTAAAAAGAACTCATTTCTAGGTGTAATTCTATGGCAACAGCTTTTGTAAGGCACTCTTTGACACTGCAGCAGAGCTCCTGTTTAACAATTCAAATGCAGAAAAGATGGGAATAAAGGAGGCAAAATGCAACTCAGTGAGGTCCCTGCTCGCAGCTCAATCGTTTCGATGAATTCTGCCCTCACACGTTATATGAACATCTCATGTGCAGACAAATTCTATTTCATGGGAACAATGGGTGTGCATGGAGAAAAGTCTATTATCATGTGGAAAATAAAGGAATTAGAGGAGAATCAGAGGCAATAAATAGATGACTATGCAGGGAGACACTTGGCTTTCCACTTAGTTGGTCTGCAGGATTTGCTTTCCGTAACTGCTGTGACACTGCTTATTCCTGCACTTTGGTGGATCAAAACTGCCTGGCAGAAAAGCAGGAGCAACCAATGCAGTTCTGCTGCAAAGCTGTGCCATTTTTAATTCATTATTTTGTTTTCCAGAGCTGCCTGAAATAGTCATCCCTCAAGCAGGCCATAGAAATGATTCTCTTTATTATGCAAAGTTCCATAAATCCCAACTGCTGTATGAAAGATGCTGCTAATCTTCAGAGGCTTAGGGTTGGACTGTGTGAATTTTTGGGGAAGACTTGGAAAAGTACTTTGCTCTTCCTAGTTAATTAGATCTGGAACAGTGGGAGCTGGTAGCAAAATATTGCCCAGCCTTGGTGTGACAGCCCTTGGTTCAAACAGCTGCCCAGGGAGTTTGGAGTCTGGATCCCAAAGGTCTCAGAATAAGAGACAATTCTATTGAAAGCCTCCTAACTCCAGGTTTAGAGGGAATGTTCAGGAAGCACATTCCCTACATGTCCTGGTAAAGCCAGGCCACTGCTGAGACACAAATGTGAGATTATAAAATTATAAAATCATAAAATCATCAGGGTTGGAAAAGCCCCTCTGAGATCACTGAGTTCAATCATTCCCCAGCACTGCCAAGGCCACCACTGATCCATGTTCCCAAGTGCCACATCCACACGGCTTTTAAATCCCTCCAGGGATGGGGACTCCACCACTGCCCTGGGAAACCCATTCCAATGTCTGACCACCCTTCCCATGAAGAATTTTTCCTAATATTCATCCTGAACCTCCCCTGGCACAGCTTGAGGCCATTTCCTCTCCTCCTGTCCCTGTTCCCTGGGAGCAGAGCCCGACCCCCCCGGCTGTCCCCTCCTGTCAGGGAGTTGTGCAGAGCCACAAGGTCCCCCCTGAGCCTCCTTTGCTCCAGGCTGAGCCCCTTTCCCAGCTCCCTCAGCTGCTCCTGGTGCTCCAGCCCCTTCCCCAGCTCCGCTTCCTTCCCTGGACACCAGGAGCCAGGTGGGAAGGTTTTTTTCTTCTACTGCCTGGGGTAATCTTGGCAGGGAGAAGAAGAAGAGACAGAAAGGAAAGGTCTTGGAATTCATTCCCAGGGTTAACATCTGGGCTGGTGCACCTTGCAGCAGCTTCATGCCAGGTACACTGTGGGAAGCCAAATCTCTGCTTCTCCCTGCGCAAGAATCTCATCTTGTTTGCTTCTATTTCCACATTTTGGATTATTTGGATTATTTGGATATGGATTCCATTTTCTCCTTTGGATTAAGCACTTCTGCACATTCAGAAGAAGAAGGTCCCCTCTCCACCCAAAAAACTGACCTACTTAATGCAAACTGGATCCTCCTTTCTTTGTGCTTTCCAGCCTAAATTCAGCTCAGACTAAAGACCAGATCCCAGCCTATACTTTTCCATTTAATTTTAGCTTCACCTAAGGACTTCTGACCAGCTCACAAAGGCAGCTGGGACACGAGGGAAGAGCTCATTACACATTGCTCCTGTCTTTGAACACCTTTGAACACCTGCAGAAGGGCTGAGCTGGCCCCGAACACAGAGCAACAAGGCAGGAGAGAAAATGAAACCATTTGTTAAAACAAAATAAATGAAGCGGTGAAAAATAATGGTCCCATCTGCACCTACCACTGGTTCAGGGTCAGTTCTGCTGGAGCCAAAAATTCAAAGGAGAAGGATGGAATAGAAACCTGACCACCTCCCTCACCATACCCATTCAGAAAACAATAATAGCAATAATTTCAATATTTAGCACTCTTGCAATGCTTTTTACCTTCAAACATTGCAGAAACAGGGCAGGATCAGTGAGAGCAGAACTTCTTTTTCCAAGGCTTGTTTGCTCCTTGGTAGCCACATTTTTATCTTATCATCATATTAACAGGCTGAGAGAAATTTCTTCCTGATGTAAAGCCATTAACATCAGCAGAATTATGTCTAGGATCAGTTTGACCCAATTTATGACTTTTTTAGCAGATGATAAGAGTGCTATAATGGTGTTCCATTTGACTTGGAACAAAGAATTTTCACAGCATTCAGCACAGGGAATGGCATGATTAAACCCTGGGTCCTTTTCAAAAAAATCTAAACCATTATAACAACAACAACAACAACAACAACAACAAAAAAAAAAAAAAAAGAAGTGGGGGGGGAAAAAAAGGAAAAAAAGTAAGCAAACAATGTGTAATTATGCCAGTCGATGATAATTCAAACTTTCAGTTTAGCCCGTGGTACCTGTCACCTCTCAGGATGAATAAAGCAAATTTTGGCCAGAATAAATCAGGATCTCCTTAATCCCAAGTCATGGATCACCTTTTTGCTTTCTACAACTCCCTGACAGGAGGGCGCAGGGAGGTGGTGTCAGACTCTTCTCCCAGAAGAATCACTGCATGAGACAAAACGGCCTCAAGCTGCCTCAGGGGAGCTTTAGGTTGGATATTAGGAACAATTTCTTCATGGAAAGGGTTGTCACACACTGGCTCAGGCTGCCCACAGCAGGGGTGGAGTGAGCACCCCTGGAAGTGTCCAAACAACGTGTGGATGTGGCACCTGGGGACATGGTTTGGTGGTGACCATGGTGGTGCTGGTTGATGGTTGGACTCGATGATCTCAAGAGTTTTTTGTGAATTTCCCAGCTTTCCCAACTTTACTGATTCCATGAATGGAGGCCATGAAGTACCAGCAACAGGGATGCAGCTTGACTTTTCCTGGCTGACAAGATCCCTGAGGAGAAGGACCATCCTCATCCATGTCATGCTCCAGTTAAACCCCAGTAACAACCTGGGAACCCAAGGACAGCAGAACTAAAGCTGCTTTCCACTCCCTTCCTCTCTACTCCAGCCTAGGCAGTGACATCTCTGTACACATTGAGATCATGGCTTTTCATATTAATTAAAATTCTCCTAAGCTTTGATTTCTCCAACTGTCTGCACAATCTGCTGTCTTTTCTCTTAGTCTAACACAACAATTTGGGAGTAAAGGAACTTCTTTTATTCTCTGTTTTCCTCACCAAAGTCCCAGTCCACGCCAAGTCCAGCATTCAGAACATCAAACCCACTTTTTTAGCATTTTTGTTCTGCTGCTGCACTCTTTTAGCAGAAAGCAAAGCTTTCCTAGACTTTATGGAAATGTGACATTAGGAGAGAATCACTCGAAGGCATTTCAGCTACAATTAACATTCTTCACTCCTCAGAAAGAAAATATAAACAGTTTCTAATTCAATTGCTTGACTGAGGAAACACTGGATTAAACCAAGAGGGGAAGGAGCAGACAAAAAACTCCAGCTGGACAAATGCTGGGATTGGGGTTTGTTTTCCCAGGAACATTTGATGTGTGTGGATGCACTATGGGCACGTGTGGAACACAGACACTGCCACTGCCACGATGCTTTTCTGGGTTCAGTAACAGGAACAGAAATGTCTCCAGGCAGAGAAACCTCATGATTCCTTCTTGATTCTTCCCAGCCAGAGCATTCCCAGGATCCACAGGTTTAAAAGGGATGGCTGGGAATGTCAATACAGACAACGTGCCTCAGAAGGATTGAAAACAAGAGCAGTGCAGAGCAAGGAGGGCACTGAGCTACTCAGTGCAAAATATTTCCTGCTGAGTACAAGTCTAGGAGCAGTCCTGGCTATGTAGAATCATGGGATTAGAATGGTTTGGGTCGGAAGGGACCATTAAAGTCCCACCCTCCTACCATGGGTAGGGACATTTTTCACCATCCCAGGTTGCTCCAAACCCCATCCAACCCGGCCTTAGACACTGCCAGGGATGAGGCAGCCACAGCCTCTCTGGGAATTCCATCTCAGCCTCTCACCACTCTCACAGGGAAGAATTTCTTCCCAATATCCCCTTTAATTCCCCCTCGTCCTGTCCCTCCAGGCTCGTGTAAAAATTCCCTCTCTATCTTTCTTGTAGGCTCCCTTCAGGTAATTCTATGCATTCCTTCTGGTTTTTAACAAAGAAGCTGCTTTAGAAGCCAACCAGGACAATCCTTTTGCTGATTTTTGAGAGCTCCAAGTGGGCTCTATCCAAGACAGGTGGCTTCTCCTCGTTTGGAATTACAGGTCTAAGGTCAGACACCCCGGACTGGTCACTTTGTCCACATCTCCAGGCTGAAGTGACCTCATCCATGTGGAAATCAGGTTTGCTCTGAGTACTGCAGGAACCAGATCACCTTAAGGTCCTCCCTTAATTCCAGGAACACAGTTTGGTAGACTCAGTAATTGGCTTTGTAGCTTATTTTTTTCTTTACAAGTGTCTCCAGAGCAAAACCAAAAAGTACAGAAAGTGCAAAAACTAAAAAAGGTAAGAAAATCCTGCTGGCCACCACCACAACAGTGAGCTTTTTGATAATGTCATTTTCACAAACACACCAAACTCTTTTAGTGCCTGTGGCCACAGTTCACGTCACCATTTTAATCCTGAGGAGATGAATAACAGCAACTGTTTGAACTATTGGGTAAGAAAAAACACCTCCTGACAGTAGCATTGTGTACAAGTGATATTTTCAGTCCTCCTATGGCAGATCTGTCATCTTTTTTCCCCACTACCTCGTTTTTTTACCATTTCCCAGCTCAGCTGTTGCTCTGAGCCCTACTGATGGTACAAAGGTACAGCACATCACTATGGAATACTCATGAATAAGGGAAGAATATCAGTAAAGCAAATTTTTCCTTACTCCCCAGAATAAATACTTAATTCCCAGACATGTTGATTTATAGCTGCCATGAATTAACCTTTAACAAAATATCCTTTAACAAGTTCTCTTTGAAACTTCCTGCACAGGTTCAGCACCAGAGTTAATGATCCCCCAATTTCCCCTCCTATTTGTGAATGCCAGGAATAAAATCGTATTAAAGAGGTGGATAAACAAATTAATACGGAAAAGGTCATCAGTGATGATTAAAGACTAAATCATTACTACCTGGAAGCTGAGAGGTAAATGAAGACAGAACTTGGTTTGGGTGGGAAGGGACCTTAAAGCTGATCCAGTTCCAAGCCCTGCCATGGGCTGGATGCCACTCCCTAGACCAGGTTGTTCCAAGCCCCATCCAGCCCAAGCCACGCCGAATTTTGCTGGAGTGGATTCTTAGATCAGCGGCATCCTTGGAGTAGAGCAGCACAGCAGATACATTCCAAAGAGTCCAACATCCTGCCTTTCTTTTATTCCTTCTCTGAGATTGTATATCCCAGAAATTGCCAGGAAGGCAGCTTCAATCAAAAGGGGATTTGGTTCCTGAGTGAAGGGCAAAATAAACCTTTGAGTGACCCAGTTATCCCAGCAATGGCCAAGGTATCCCATTAAACATCCTGAGATCAGGGAAAGAGTGATCCACCCTCCTTCCTGCCCCCATTGTAGCAGCAGCCAGCTCCCAGACAGGAAGACACAATTTTTGGAAAGGATTTTGATGTAAATGAGCAAAAACCAGCAGGAGCCTCAGGTATCTTTTGTCAGAAGGATTCTTGGCTTGTGGGTTATCCCTGGGGCTCTGCAGGCAAAGATCTTTGCCATGTGTTAAACAGAATTAACTGAGTCCTACAAACCAGTTAAGAGGGCGTTTGCACTCTATTATTGTGGGGAAGGAGCCCATGGATGGAAACGGTGGAATTTCTATTGCTCTGGGTATTCAAATTAAAATTGGATGAGTCTTTTCCATTGCTTACACCCAGGGCTTCCAGCTTGAGAGATACAAAGGGATGGAGTCAACCCTGCAACAGGTTTTGATGTTTCACCCAGAAGTTTGCAGGTGCCATCCTACACCTTCTCTAATTCCAGCTTCACAATCTGCCCTTTTTTTAGTGCACCAAAGCTTCTGAAAGGATTTTGTCTCGCTGAAAGGAATTCTCCTACAATGGATGTGCTCAAGTCTTAGCCCACAACAAATCCATGAGGAAATCCAAGAACTCCCCTGAGCTCTGGCTTTTCCCAAATCCTTCTCAAGACATCCTTTAGACTGTTGCTGCTGCAGTGCGCTACAGCCATGAGGATCCAAAGATTTTGCCTTTCCTTTCACTGGATCAAGTTCTTGTCTTCCTCATGGACCAAATTCTCCTCACCTGGAGGAAGCTCAGGGGAGAATGTGAGTGTCTGCAAAGGTAAGACAGAGCACAACTTCACTGTCACAATTTACTTATTAAAAACTGGACTACAACAGTCTTGGGCACAGCTGAGCAAACAGAAGTGAGTTAAACTCTTGTGGTTTGATAATTTCAATATTCATCCAACACCTAGAAACTGTGCAGGTCACTTGCAGAATTATTCAAAATCTTAATCACCTTGGTGAGGCAGGACTCAATTTCCAAACTTTTCCATGCCAGCACAGGAAGATGTTCCACAAAACAAGCGAGTCAGAGGAGGTGATGTTTGCACAGAGTAATTGCTGTGCTCTCCCAGTTTCAGGAAAAATACATGATCAGACATATCCACACTGACACCAGAGCATTTCAGTCCTGTGCCTGAAAGGAAGGAAGATTTCACCTGGGAGAATGAGCAGCAGGAGCAGCAAAAGAACAGGAGCACAACCACGATAAACAAGAAATGCAAGGAAAATACAAACATGTTCTATCAACTGCTTTAATTCCAGAGTCGTGGTCTCCCAAGAGCTGTAGCTTCACCTTGGTTTCATAGACAGTGGTTTGGGTTGGAAGAGACCTTAAAATTATCCCTTTCCACCTCCTCTGCCATGAAGACTATCCCAGGTTACTTCAAGTCCTGTCCAGCCTGGCCTTGGACACTTCCAGGGATCCAGGGGCAGCCACAGCTTCTCTGGGCACCCTGGGCCAGGGCCTCACCACCCTCACAGGGAAGGATTTCTTCCCAATATCTACCACCTGTAGTAATCACAAATTCTGGGAGCACAGTTTGAGCACAGATGGAGTAACTGCCTTTGTAGCTTATTTTTTTCTTTACGAGGTCTCCACAGCCAAACCAAAAAGAACAAAAGTAGGAATCCTCCACTGGCCACAACAACAGCACTGAGCTTTTTTATAACACCATATTCACAAATACAACATGTTCTGATGCTTAAAAAGAAGCAGCTTCGTGCTGTATCTTCTGTCTTCAGGCTCAGTGACATGGGGAACATCACAGCCCAATCCTGCACCGAGTGTCCTGTGAAAATTGAGCTCCTTTGGGAGCTTCCTGTAGGCTCCAGGTCAGAAGATTTTGTCTTTGACTTGCTCTGTAATGGCTCTTTCAACCTCTGAGGCTCCCACATTTTCATCTTATAGATAGATCTTTAATAAAAGCAGGAGACAGGAAAGATGGAAACAACACATCTCAGTGGAATACAATTCAAATAAAGTTGTTAATAATGAATAATATATTTGGTATTTATACTGCTGCTACAAGCCAAGCCTGTGATTGTGGGCAGTGCTGAGATAAATAGATGAAAGGAGCAGAGGACAGCAGTGAGGCTATTAGGATTTTAAATTTGCCATGAGGCACAATCAGGTATCTAAATAATAAATATCACTTTGGTTTCTTCTAGCCTGAACCAGACAAGACATTAACCCTGAAAAGTCAAATTCTGAGATGGAAAAGTGAACTCAAACTTGATTACAGATGGAGCAGAGCTCCATCAGCAGAGCTGCTGCCATCCCTTGTGAACAAGGAGCTTTTTGCTTTTCATGCAATGGCAAATTTATTTACCATTTATTTACCATAAGAAATAAACATTTATTCTGCCTTTCATTTTTAAATGATGAATCTACAGACTCCATTTCTGAATCCTGGATTTTAAGGTGTAATAAGGTTTTCTTGGTGAACTTCTCTGTTGAAAAAGAATATGACAGTCATGTCAGCGTTGAAAATTTGGAGGTAGAGCTGCAGAGGAGCAGGTAAGTGAAATTCAGTGCATCTGTTTGGTTCTCGTTGTCAAGGTTTTATCGTTGCAGCAGCATCTGCCATCACCTTTCCAAATGATTTTTTGAAGTGAAATTGCTACATTCATTTTATTTCATGACTTAGCAATTGCATGGAGGACAAATTACAGTTTCTAGGGTCATATCAAGGTTTTGTCTGCACATCCAGGAGGATCCTAGGACAATGATCTCATGATTGCAGACACATCTTATCCCAACTGTTCCAGTTAACAAAAATTACAGATTTTCTACAAAATCCTTGTCTTCAATTGCTACAAAAAACACACAAAACACTAATTCCCACAGTTCATGACATTAACTTTGATTGATGCAGAATTTTGCACTTTGGCTGACCTTTCCTTCCTTCCTCACAGGTGAACTGGGGGAAAAAAAAGGGGAGAGGTGGAGCAATTGGCCAATCCTATCAAGGCACAGATCAAGGGCATGGTGAACACTGAGATTCTTCACAGTCATTAAAATTCCTATATCCTGTTCTTATAAGGAGAAAAAAAAAGACCAGACAAAGGCACAACAGGAATCTATTCTCTTGACAGCGATTTAATAACGAAAGAAAACGTTCTGAGCCACTCTCATTACTGCTTGGACACTTTAATCTTGTGGACTTAGTTCCTGTTCATGGAAACCTTCAGATCCCTTTACAAGCTACAGAAAGGGAAGGGAATATTTGTAGTTTAATTATACATTTAAACACTTTGGAGAACCAGAGCCACTTTGGGAGAGTGTTGTGGTGTCCAGCTGAAGGGTTGTACAAGGAATACAAGGCCACATCTGAACATCAGAAGAGTCACCAAATTCAGCCCAGGGCTGGAGCCCCTCTGCTCTGGAGCCAGGCTGGGAGAGCTGGGGGTGTTCACCTGGAGAAGAGAAGGCTCCAAGAGACCTCAGAGCCCCTTCCAGTGCCTAAAGGGCCTCCAGGAGAGCTGGAGAGGAACTTGGGACAAGGCATGGAGGGACAGGACACAGGGAATGGCTTCCCACTGCCAGAGGGCAGGGATAGATGGGATACTGGGAAGGAATTGTTGGCTGTGAGGGTGGTGAGGCCCTGGCACAGGGTGCCCAGAGAAGCTGTGGCTGCCCCTGGATCCCTGGAAGTGTCCAAGGCCAGGCTGGATGGGGCTTGGAGCAACCTGGGAGGGGGGGGGTGGGACTGGATGATCTTTAAGGTCCCTTCCCGCCCAAAATCATTCCAAGATTCCAGGATTCCATGAACATGCTGATAGTTTGTCACAGGACATTCTTCTGTATTTTTAGGGAAGGCCAAGTCTGAGAAGCCAAGAACTTTCCTACATTACATTTTTTTCTCTATTGCCATTAACAGCTCCTGAAAAATGCCAGGCAGATTTTCCATTGTTGCCTTTAACGATCAAGAGTTTATGCACAAATACGTAAAATGAGCTCCACATCACCCAGCCAAACCCTCCCCACACCTTTCCACCCTTAAATAACAACATCCCAACCACCACCCTGCTCTGGGCTTATGGAATTAACTTGGGAAATCACCAGCTGACCACAGGAACAGGAGGTAACAGAGCAA
The DNA here is from genome assembly GCF_017639235.1 of Corvus kubaryi. Taxonomy (NCBI): domain Eukaryota; kingdom Metazoa; phylum Chordata; class Aves; order Passeriformes; family Corvidae; genus Corvus; species Corvus kubaryi. The sequence continues at coordinate 701,651 of NW_024581116.1, read as the reverse complement.
GAAATTAATTTTCCCTTTCTCCACTCTCTTCCATCAGCTATTTAGAAGCCTTCTGGATGACCTTTGGAATCCAAGACAATTTAAGGAGAACTGGAAATCCTATATGGAAGAATCCGTCAAAAGACTAATTCTGATGCAAGAAGCACTACTGTTCCTCAATAAAACACGGATTTGCTGCTAAGGAGATGTGAAACAACTTCACAGCCAAATATTTTACATAACTCAGAGCAGAAACAAAGTCTATGTGGCACATTTTAATATTGAATTGTTAATTATTAAGAATTGTGATTTGTGCACAAGAGAAAATGCTTCAGAAAGATGAGAATTGACAAGATTATAAATTGGTTTAACTCACCAAATCTAAGCCTGCTAACTAATATCATATAATAACCAGACATGTTTTGTTTTCCCTTACATTCCAGTCACTGACAATAAACAAAGAAAACAACTCCAAGCAAACCCAAATGACCTGCTCAGATGTGAACAGCCTGTACCACAAGCCTATAAACCACCCTGTTTTTAAGAAAATCATCGTTAGCTGCGTATTTTATATGGTAATTGTACATCCCCAGTTTATGAATAACAACAGCAGAGTTCTTCCCTTCTGATTTCAGTGCCACTTGAGCTATGCAGATTTCTAAAAGCTTATGAATATACAGAGCAACAGAATTGTTCTGAACATCTGTAAGCAAAATATGAAAAGATGTTTGGTACTGAATGAACATCCTGGGTTGTCTAATGCTGGCCAAAAATGGTGTATTTATGTATTAGGGGAACGCACTGAAAATAGCTCCAAATCCTGCACACCCTCCAGAAGGCCTTTTCAGATTGTCCTCTGTATGGCTGTCACCAGAAAATGGAAAAAGAATTTTCCATTCCATTCTATTCAATTTTAATTTCCCGTCCCTTCCCTTCCCATTTTTATTTCTATTCACTTCCATTCTATTCCATTCTGTTCTGTTCCACCTTAAACCATCCCTTTTCCCACTTTTCACAATTTCCAGCAAGTTTCTGCCTTTTTGGATGCCTTGCAGCACCTCTGCACGGTGCCTCAAGTGTCCATTATTTGCTCATGTCACTTTTCACACCCCTTCCACGAAGCCCATGTGAGAGTTTGTCACTAAAAACAAGCCCCAATGTCAGCATTTGGCATAAAAAGTGTTAACAAGAAAATAAACCAGAGGAAAACTTCCAAGTGAGTCCAGGAAAGCCAGGATTTACTCCACCAGCACCATTAGTTGGCTGCCAGGGGTTCTGTGTTTCAGATCACAGAAAGAAACTGTGCTGGGTTTTTGTACTGTGGAATCAAAAATAAATGCAAGGGTTCAGCCTGGAAATGACAGGATGCTGTGCGCTAAATTGTGGGAAAAATTAACAGATTATTAATGAGGACAGAATATTTGTTCATACATTGATTCATTAATTATTAGGACATAGCAATGGGATGGGCATCCATAGATTTCAGTGCAGTTTAGGATGTAAAGCCAACCCCAAATCTCCTCAGTCACTGCAGTCACTCATTCAACTCTTCGTTGTCGTTCATAATTCAGGATTCCATTCCCAATCCTTAAGAACCAAAGAGGAAAGACTCACCTGAGCACACCTCTTTGTAGGTAGGATTTGGGGTATGTCCCCCTGCATAACCCACTTGAGTGGAGTAGACTCCCTTCTGCCTCCAGAACTTCCTCTCGGCTCCCCAGAAACAGCCCATACCTGAAGGGGGCACAAAATACACATTGTGAGGTCAAAATCTGCCAATACTCAATCACTCATTTGCATATTAATTGCTGCAGGGCATAGTGGAAGGAACATCTATAGGCAGCACCTGCTGGTCAAGTGTTTTCCAAGTTTATTTATAGGGTAACTATAAAGAGAAATCCATTCTGATCAGAGCACGACTCAAACACAGCTTGATTTATGCTTCTGAATATCAATTTATCACAGAGGACAAACCTTGGAAGGGTTCAAAGACCCAAACAAGGGGAATTCTCATGCACACACCAAAAAAAAAGTTCCTTACAAGGCAACTGTGCTGTGTGTGCAGCACCATTTTTACCTGAGCTGATTAGGAAGCTGTCAAAACACAATAATTTGTATTAATGGCAAACAGTTACTTAATTTTCTGCTTTCAAGCAGAGGTGGCAGCAATAATGGATTATATTTTATGTTATATAAAGGGAAAAATGCTTCCGTTTAACAGTTTATGCGCAGAGACATTTGATGTTCAGACAAGATTTTTGTAGCCATTCGCACCCACTGCTAATTATCAAAGGACATCAGACTGTTTAAGGGTGTAAATTAAAACTCTCCTGGTTAACAGAATTAAGGAACAAACACCACCAACACTGACAGTTGTCTGATGGCTTAGTTAAATAAATGTTTAAGAGACCATTTATTAGATTATTTATTTAGAGTGTCATGGAGACTCCAGTATTTTCAAGCTGGAGCAATGAATTTTCCTTTTCAATAATAACATCCTGTTATTATTCCCTTTCTAAAACAGCTGAAATAAAGGCAGTAAAAATAAACTAAATATTAAATACACTGAGAAATCAGTGATCCATAAGGAGTAACACTGCATCTCCCGGTAACACTGCAGATATGACAGGTTAAAAAGTCACAGAAATGATCCTTCAAAGTACAACCAGAAGAAAGGAGCAGCCCCTCCTCCAACCTTGATGGTTCACAATGTTCTTTCTTTGAACCTTCAGAGATTAACTTCTAATTTAAGTTTCAGTGCACCAAAAAGTACAGAACTGGGATTTCTACATCTAATTCAGGTGCTCCAGCAAGCCGCAGGAATTAAGAGCCAAGGGCTACTCTTGGAGATCCTGGAAAGAGGCAGGAACCTCCTGAGGACAATTCCTGAGGACAATTCCCGCAGAAGATATAAACTGATGATGAAACTGCAGTTAAAGTCCCTTGATTACAGAGATAACAGAGCTGTTAGGCTTGGGCTCCTCAGCTAAATCAGGCTGGTGACTCCAAGCCCCAGTGTCCAACCTGGACACTTCCAGGGATCCAGGGGCAGCCACAGCTTCTCTGGGCACCCTGGGCCAGGGCCTCCCCACCCTCACAGCCAGGAATTCCTTCCCAATATCCCATCCATCCCTGCCCTCTGGCACTGGGAAGCCATTCCCTGTGTCCTGTCCCTCCATGCCTTGTCCCAAGTTCCTCTCCAGCTCTCCTGGAGCCCCTTTAGGCACTGGAAGGGGCTCTGAGGTCTCCCTGGATCCTTCTCTTCTCCAGGTGAACTCCCCCAGCTCTCCCAGCCTGGCTCCAGAGCAGAGGGGCCATTGGAACTCCCATGGAATTGGGCACACCAAGGCTGAATTAAACTGCCTCCAAAGGTGATTTAACTTGTTTTGGGGATTCTTTCTTAGATCCCCAGTCTGGACCTGCAAGAGACTCATGGAAAATAAACTTCTGCCCAACCCTAGTACTTCAGTGCTGTGCATCCCTAATATTCCACAGGAAGTTTGAGCTCCAGCTGTTTAAAATTCCAGCTGTGCCCACAGCTGAGGCTGAGGCTCTCACAAGAAGGACTCTGGAGCCAATTTATCAAACAACCACTGGCTGGACAAACACACTGAGGAGTGGCCAAAGAGCAACTTCATCCATGCCAAGGAATAGGACAGACCCACATTTTTTTCCCGCATCACATTCCTAGACCTGAGTGTGAATGAGCAGCCGAAGATTAAGGATACAACCCAAACTCAGGTTTGAGTTCAGATACAGGCCCAACTTCTAATACAAAGTAGAAATGCTCATTCTTAGTGTTTTACTTCAAGGATTTTAATGCTCAATAAATCCTTAATGGTGCTGTTGAAATCCCTGATCATCAGGGCAGTGGTCACTGACCTGATCAATAACTATTATTTGGGATTCTCTCATTGATAATCCTCTCTGACCTCTCTTTCCAGGACAGTGCTGGAGTCCCCATCCGTGGAGGGATTTAAAATCCCTGAGGATGTGGCACTTGGGGACATGAGTCAGTGGTGGCCTTGGCAGTGCGGAGGGATGGCTGGACTTGATCTTGGAGGGCTTTTCCAAAATAAACTATTCAGTGACTTTGTAGATTTGACCAGTGACCTGTGAACCCATCATGGATTCTTCCATTTTTCCCTCTTTCAGCTGATGCCTGAGCTCACTGTGCCGCCCTTTCCCAGAGAGAGAGGGATTTTATTCTCCTGGAGAACTGCTCTCATCATTTCTCAAGTGCGCTGCCACCTCACACAAACAATAAATCCTCTCATCCCCGAGAACAGATGAAATTGAAATCTTTGTCATAATAAAACAACCTGCTGGTAAAGAGACATCATTTACAACAATCCAGCACTAAATTGCTTTCCCCAGCATTAATCCATTCAGCTGATGTTTGGTATTCTGCTAAAGTGGTGCCACGTTCAACAGAGAAATTGTCATAAGGAGAGAAATATTAACAATAAAATCCCACATAATATTCCAGAATTAGACACGTGAGCGCATGGAGTGCCTGTTTTCCAGAGCACTGGCTGCCTCAAGCCATGGTTAACGTGGACAATTACTACCAAAACAGGGAAATAATTTCAGTTCAAGATTTCACATGGTCTTGAAGTACAAAAAAAAAAGTTTACTTCCCTTAATTATTACTACTTCAGTAAGGAAACGGAAGAAATAAATAATTTAAATAATAAATTTAAATAAATAAAACCTCAGAGGGGGAAACAAAATAGTGAAAAAAAAGGAGGAAAAGAACCATAAAAGCAAAATAAGCCACCCATATTATAATTTAAAACTGGAAAACATGAATGTGATTTTAAACTATTCATGAAGTGATTTGCATAATCCCCAGTACTGGGGAAGTGAGTGCAGCTTTGGAGTTACAGAGGGAGCTTCTGGAGGCATTCCTAAGAGGAAGAAAAAAAGGAAATACAGGGAAGGAAACACATTCACATTCCCAGAAAAAAAGTCTTATTTGAGCATAATGGGTATTGCAGAGTGTTTAAGCACTGAAGATATTTGTCACTTTTTAATTGCTAATTTGCAAAACAAAAACTATTCTTTTAGTGATGGGTTTTGACTGGCTCTTATTTGGAATTTCAAAAGGTATTTTCAGATTTTTTTTTTTCTGGCTTTGAAATTCGAACCCAAACAGATTCAAACAGGAATCTTGAAATGTTCAAGCATCCCTATGAAAAATATTAATCAAACACTTGGGGAATAAATTATAGAATCTATATTCCTTTCCAGCATCCACATCCATTTTCTCCAGCTATTCTCTTTATGGATCCATACTCCTATAGATCCTCTGAACAAGGCTTTTTGTCACCAAGGGCCCTGTGTTTCCATAGGCAACCCAGTAATTTACATATTCCTAATAAATAGCATAAGCTGAAATATTCTTCTAAAATAATGAAAGCAAAGTGCTACTTTGATAAGAGAGGTAAGCACCATGTTTTTAGAGACAAAAATTTTTGAAATATTCTAAGACAAATAGAGCAGAATTGAACCCCAGATGTTTGCAAGGATGAGCAGCTTTATGGATTAACCACATTGACCAGGTCTCCATTGGCTGCACAGGAGCTCCAGCATCCAGGGATTCATTTATTTGCCTAAATGGAGACATTCGGGATCATTTGAGATACCTGAGAATATCCAGGACATCTGTGTGCACAAGGCTGACATAAATGACACAGAATTGGGGAGAGACACGTGAAAGGGCAGGGAAAATGCTCCTGGACATGGAAATAGAACTCATGGAATCATGGAATGGTTTGGGGGTGAAGGGACCTTAAAGCCCATCCAGTCCCACCCCCTGACACAGGCAGGGACACCTTCCACAAGCCCAGGTTGCTCCAAGCCCTGTCCAACCTGGCCTTGGACACTTCCAGGGATCCAGGGGCAGCCAAAGCTTCTCTGGGCACCCTGGGCCAGGGCCTCTCCACCCTCACAGCCAACAATTCCTTCCCCATATCCCATCTATCCCTGCCCTCTGGCACTGGGAAGCCATTCCCTGTGTCCTGTCCCTCCATCCCTTGGCCCAAGTCCCTCTCCAGCTCTCCTGGAGCTCCTTTAGGCACTGGGAGGGGCTCTGAGGTCTCCTTGGATCCTTCTCTTCTCCAGGTGAACTCCCCCAGCTCTCCCAGCCTGGCTCCAGAGCAGAGGGGCTCCAGCCCTCAGAGTAGCTCCATGGCTTCCTCTGGACTCACTCCAGCATCTCCACATCCCTCTGCTGTTGGGGAACCCAGAGCTCCAGGTGGGTCTCATCAGAGCATCCCATTTGCATATTTTAAGGTAGGAGAAACCAGTCCCTACCCCAGACACAGAGAGTACAAAACCCTGAGAGTCTCTGAATTTGAAGTTGAATCCAGTCTCCCAAAATACAGTGATTTGTATCTGAAAGCTGCCTCTTTCTCCTCCACATCCATAAAAAATGACCAACCTGACAAGCTCAGTAGGACTCAGTGTTGCAGACAGGAATCCCAGGAAATATTGCTGATTCCAAAGTTATCTATCCTCATATTAACGTTCACAGCTTGTAACATTGTTAATTCCTTTTTTTTGTGTACTGTGTACAGAAGCTATCACAGAGCACCAAAGAACAGATTGGAAAACTTATTTGAAAATTATTCAACATTCCAGACGTTTTCCCCAATCCCACAAGCAGCTCCACAATCTCCAAAGGAAACCTTTCCTCACCTTTTTCTGATCCCTTCTCCAGTGCCTGCTCCTATCATATCTTTGAATGATCCTCAGTCTCCACAAAGATTCCCTGATGTAAATTCCTATTTATGATTCCATTATGCAAATGAGCACAAGCACTAAATTTGCATCAGAAGGGTATTCCTGATCCAAACTCCAGCCTCACAAGCTGCACCCATTCTGTGCTAATTAACATCCATTAACTCCAGAGCTCCATGGAAGCTTTGGGGATTCTCAGTCTCCCATTTATTCCATTTATTTAAAGAAACTCACAGCGGGTGCATTGTGTTCTGCACTGGCCAATTTTCATTTATTATAATGTACACATATACAAGATTTTCATTTGTGGAATAATTTTAATGTCTTTTGTCCTTTATTTTTGTGGAATATCCTTCTCTAATGGCATCAGGTGCAGACACACCTGACTCCCCACCAAACTTTCCCTCCTGCCAGCTTTATTTCCAAGCCTTCCCTCTCCCTGCCTTCCCAGCAGTCCAACAGGACATCCAGAAGACTCCCTTTTTTGTCAGATTTTGAAGAATGAATGCATTATTTCCTTGGCATGCCAAGCCTCTCCTGGCCCGCCGCCTGCCATCCCTACACCCACACTCCAAGGCACTTTTCCATGCAGCAGATTAAGGAGCTGTTCCCATGCCAGCAATGCTTCGCTGCCGAAGATGAACTGCAAAGGACACAGATCCTGCTCCTCCTTCTGTTAGCAGGATTTCGGGATATATTCCACCAGCTGGGGGGTTGGGGGGGCGGGGGAAATGTCAGCTTTAAATATAATAAAATGTGCTGGGAGAACAAAGAGCAGAGTCCTGGAAACCTCTTCCCAATGCCCCGAGGAGAGGAAGGAATGGGACAGGATCTTTCCAGACAGAGGAGCCTCTCGTGCCAGGCTCTGCTCTGAATCCCTGGGAGCAGTGGCTGTGCCAGCTGCTCTGATGCCACAGGATCCAGCCACAGGCTGCTCCTATACATTGAGGCAGCAAAGGACAGCCAAGAGCACATCCCACCGGCTACCTCAGAGCTTCCTGCCCGAGCCAGCATCTCCGGGAGTTGGAGGCACAGCTGCCAGGATCCTGCTTCCCTTGGCCAGCACAGGACTTGGCCCAGATTTTGAATACGATTGATTTTGTTCCCTCTCTAAAATCTGGAGAAGGAAATGCTCAGCTGCTTTGAACTGAAATGAGTTGTTTTTTTTTTTTTTTGTTCCCTCCCCACCCCCCAGTTGGAAGGAATAAACTGAGCCTCGGCAAGTTCCATCCCTATAGAATAATGCTCATTCCATACATTTCAGCCAAATGCCAAGTGTGATTGGCATTTTCCTCCTTAAAAAACTGTGGAGAGCAGTTGGTACAGCTGATTGATTGAAGTCGGTCCAAGTACTGATATTTCTGAGCACGGAGCCAAAGGGATATTGATGCTCTGTGCTCTGAGATCGTGGAGACCATTAATTCTTAGAACTTCCCAGAATGAAGAGGGGACCTTGGCTTCACTGTGGAAGGTCAGGATGAGACCTTGGTGGGCACCATTGTGTTCCCTCCCCAAAAAAGATGGGCAAGTAAGTGGCAAGCAAGCTGTGATGGTAACCTGCAGATCTCTGTGGAGGACTTGTTGGGGAGAGTCCAGAGGAAGCCACAAAGATGGTCCAAGGGCTGGAGCCCCTCTGCTCTGGAGCCAGGCTGGGAGAGCTGGGGGTGTTCACCTGGAGAAAAGAAGGATCCAGAGAGATCTCAGAGCCCCTTCCAGTGCCTAAAGGGGCTCCAGGAGAGCTGGAGAGGGACTTGGGACAAGGCATGGAGGGACAGGACACAGGGAATGGCTTCCCAGTGCCAGAGGGCAGGGATAGATGGGATATTGGGAAGGAATCTTGGCTGTGAGGGTGGGGAGGTCCTGGCCCAGGTTGCCCAGAGAAGCTGTGGCTGCCCCTGGATCCCTGGAAGTGTCCAAGGCCAGGCTGGACGGGGCTTGGAGCCACCTGGGCTAGTGGAAGGTGTCCCTGCCCATGGTACAGGGTGGGACTGGATGAGTTCTAAGGTCCCTTCCCACCCAAACCATTCTGTGAGCCCATGATCTCCCTGTTTGGATAACCTGATAAAAATGTCCTGGGAAGCCAGGAGAACATCCAGCATATAGAGTCTACACACAGTGGATATTCACCTCACTGCAATAATTTTTCTTGTCTTTATGTAACTCTATAGCACCAGATTCCCAAAAGATTAACTTTTGTTCTCTACAGGCAAATACTCCAGTCAGTCCCCTCGGCTCCAGCGTGATTGTGAACACAAATCCAGGAGCAAACTGGATCTCAAATCCCTTGGGAAGTGAGCAGATACAGCATTGTTGAACACTTTGATACTGTCTGTGCACTTACACAACTCTTAATAAGGGCTTGAAAATCTAAAATGATCAAAGCCATGTCCTCAAGATAAAAATGCAGCATGAAACTACCCCAGAGCCTTTGTTCTGATTTTTTTCAAGTTCTTGTTGAGGATCTGGAAAGAATTCCAGAGTTAGATTGAAATGCACTCTCATCTTCTGCACAGCACTGCGACATGTAGGGTGCTTTGGCCCCATCTGGATCCATACAGGATTAATGTTATCAATCAGGATTTAATATAAAATTGTACCATTGATACCCTCAGGGGTTTAACATCCAGCAGCTCCAGAACATCTGAGCAATCACAGAATATTTGAGATCACTGGGAAACAATCAGCTAAGAAATGGCTGGGAGGAATAGGGGAAAAAAGCGGTGAAACAGAGAACAAGTTGAGCTGAAAGAAATAAAACTGCTGATGACAGATGGCATTAAGAGGATGATCTTCCTCGATGAGCGTTGGCTCTAATGCTCCAACAGGGTTGATAAATATGTTGAACAGCTTGCCTGGGGCAAGTCAAACAAAGCCCTGGGCAAGAAATTTAAAATGCAGTTTGCCTAACAGAGCAACTAAAGAGGAATTTCTTGGCTCACCGTTTTGCCAAGACGTGTTCTGTTCACACTGCATGAATTCCCAGGGAAACTGTTGGGTTTGCTTCTTTTTTTTTCCATAGGAGAAGCAGAAGCCTCATGTTCATTCAAATTAACAAATGCCCAGGAAATTGGTTCCTGCCTGTGGCTGCTGACGTTGGACGCGGGCGTGGGCACGTGTTTGTGTACGGATGGATGTTTGGATAAAAGCTGCACAACAGATTATTGCAAAAGGAAAAGCAGATTATCATCAGAGGGAAGGAATATTTTACTGTCAAGAGAAAAACTGCCATGTTTTCAGCACAGGAAATGTGTCAGAAGGATGACTTTGGAAAAAAACCCTCGAAGACAACAGCACTCAAACTGGGAAAAGCAATGGGGAGATACAGAAAACGACTGCAAAATGTGTTTATCAAACCCATCCTAAAGCATGTTACAAGTTATAAATAATACAAACTCAACAGGATTCAAACAAAGCTGAAGCCAATATCCAGAATGTTAATAAGGCACAAAGCACAGTCGCTCTGAACTTCCCAGGCAGAACACAACAGGTTTCGCATATTCCTGTTTCAATGCAATTTTGAGCTTAACCAGCAGAGAGCAGGGACAGACCCAAGTCAGTGAATCCCAACACTTCCCACACAGGGTGGCCTTATTCACTGCCTCCATATCCTTTCCCACCCAAAAAGCAGGAATATTTAAACCATTTTTGTCCTGAAGATCAACAGAGCTGCTGTCTGGTGACTCCATAATAAAATTCCATCATTAAAATTCTCTGTTGGAAAACTTGCCTCTAATTCCCAGAAACTGGAAGATACAGCCCAGCCAAAAAACCACTTCTGGTGACCTGAAAGGTTCTCATCACACATATGGAAAAACAGCAGAGGCCAAACTTCGTGACCTTGGAGAGCTCACCCTGTGCCCTTGACACGTCCCCACACCTGGCAGAGCCAGGAGGACAACGGTGCACCTCAACTTCCACCCATGAGCTCTCCCTGAACCCTCCAGATGTTCACTTTGGATCTGAATAATCAGGATCTCAATAATCCACTTCTCAGGAAGAGAAGCAGAACTTGTGAGAGTGAAGAAAGCCAAGAACCTCTGCAGCTCTTCCTTCTCTTTTTCCATAGTCTTGGGATACAGACTTTGTTTCTAAACAAGCCTCACTTAAATTATAATATATGAAATATTACTTTAAATACTCCACAACTGAGGTATGAGTGGTCCCAAAGCAAAACAAAGAATCCATTCTGGAAAAATACCAAAGGATCCTGACTAAAAGGTCTTTGTTAAAAATCTCTTTTTCATGCCTTGCCTGGGACTTTCAAAGGTTGGACTTGATGATCTGAGAGGTCTTTTCCACCCTTAATGGTTCTCTGATTTTGTGTATATTGAGTAAGAGAAACACCACTTGATAAAACTCTGTATTTTCTAATTTTTTCCTTTCCATGTTTTGCTTTGTTTGTATTCTTCAGTAAAACTTGGGATGAGTCAAGGGAATGGCCACAGCCCCAAGGCTGCCAGAGCTCCAGGAGTGTTTGGACACTGCTCTCAGGGGTGCACAGGGTGGGGTTGTTGGGGTGTCTGTGCAGGGCCAGGAGTTGGATCGATGATCCTGGTGGGTCCCTTCCAGCTCAGGACATTCTGTGATTCTCTGAAGATCAGGCATGAGACAATAGGAATCAAAAATGTCTAACAATAAATAGAGAATTCATCCAAAAAACAGTTCAGTGTCTTACTCCTGAAGATTTCCATCCTGAAAAATGTATTTGGTCTCTGATTATGGAGACATCACAGAATCCCAGAATGGTTTGGGCTGGAAGGGACCTTAAAGCTGATTTCATTCCACCCCCATTCCACTAGACCAGGTTGAGGTCCAGTCTAGTCCATAGATTAGATCGAGTTTCATTCATGAAAATGAACTAAAACCTGTCTACTTGGCTTTGTGTAAATAATCAATCCCGTTATATTCAGACAGGTGGAGCGCTGGGAAAAACAAGATGAGCGGGAGGCTTTGGGAGTTCAAGACTGAACTCAGACTGTCAGATTTTCTCTCTGAAGCTGATTTCCATCATTAGTGGTGTTGCTATTTTCAAACCCACAGCACATTAAACCTTTGCCACAGACGTGAATTCCACTGTGCTGGGTTCTGGGTACAAATACAGAACAAAAGAGCAACATCCCCAAAACTTGCTTTTTTCTATTTACAGGGTCATTCATACTCCTACATTCCATAAACATCAAAGAGAACTGTCCCAAACTGTAAATTTCAGGAAGGGGAAACCAACAAACACCTGTTTCCTTTCATGTTTGGGGATTTGAGAATGCAGCTGATTGAATGCTCATGGCTGGGATCAACAGGCAGCATTTTCCATGAACAACTGACTGACATCCAAAGCAATATTGCACCACAAATGGATCTGACCTGCAGGGAAAAAGGACTATTCACAAAGCAGGAACAATCGGTCCTTAAGTGCAAAATGTTGGGATTAAAATTGCATTTTGTCTCATTTTGTCTAATCTCATCTAATCTTGTGCAATAAAATTTATTGTCTAATCCATTAAAGAGTCATCTTGGGGAGTCCTGTAGGCACCTGATGTTTCTTGGCCACAAATATAATGCCTGAATTGTCCCAAGGAAAAAGAAAAAAAAGTCAAATTTTATGGTCAAAAATCTGATTGCTTGAACTATTTGTTTACTCCTTCTAATTTCTCTTACCAAATAAATTATTTGACCAATGAACATGGGATGAATAAAAGCATCAAAAGTTCTTAGCACAGCCCTGAATTGTCAAAAAAAAGGAATCAAAACTTATCATAGAATGGTTTGGGTGGGAAGGGACCTTAAAGCTCATCCCATCCCACCCCCTGCCATGGCCAGGGACACCTCCCACTAGCCCTGGTTGCTCCAAGCCCTGTCCAGCCTGGCCTTGGACACTTCCAGGGATCCAGGGGCAGTCACAGCTGCTCAGGGCAACCTGTGCCAGGGCCTCCCCACCCTCACAGGGAAGGATTCCTTCCCAATATCCCAATTTAAACCTGTTCCCTGTCAGTTTGGAGTCATTCCCCCTTGTCCTGAACTCCAGGCCTTATTCCAAAGTCCCTCTCCAACTCTCCTGCAGGTTCCTTTCAGGTACTGGGAGGGGAAAGTAGGTCACCCCAAAGCGTCTCTTTTCCAGGCTGAACAATCCCAATTCCCTCAGCCTTTCCCACAGCACAGCTGCTCCATCCCTCTGATCATCCTGGTGCCTCCTCTGGACTTGTTCCAGCAGCTCCAGGTCCTTCCTGTGCTGGGCCCCAGGGCTGGAGGCAGCTCTGCACGTGGGGTCTCACCTGAGCAGGGCAGAGGGGCAGAATCCCCCTTTCCCCTGCTGCCCACTGAGGGTTTCTGGGCTGGGTCATGTCCAGCTCTCACCCTCCAGCACCCACAAGTCCTTCTGCCAGGGCTGCTCCATCCCTTCATCCCCATCCTGGATTGATCCTGGGGGCTGCCCCAACAGAGGTGCAGCACCTTAATCTGAGTGAGCACAGCAGAAAGCCCAAGGATTTGGCCACTAAACAACAAATCATGCCTAAACCCGGCCACCGTCCTCTCTTCTTTAAAGAAGAGAGCAGTTTCTTAATCCATTATGTTTCCAAAGTCTGTTAGGGATAAAAAGAACCTCTGCTACAATATGGTGAAGAGATGGAGATAGAGCTACACGGTCCTATCATCAAGCTGATTATTTGCTTCATTGCAAAGCATCACATCTTTAGTTCAGCCATTGATTTGAGGCTTTCAAAACATTTTGTGATCTTCCTTCACTCTGAGCATTCCAGTGCTTGGCAGAGATTCATTTTAGATCATCCCCGGTCATTTGCCATGCTTTAGTGCTCCACTACTCAAGTAGAACTTGATGTACACAGAAAATAAGAGATGTCATCAGGGCTGCGTAATCCGTTTCATACAAATCCATCTCTGCAATAACACCCAAGCCTTACCCTTGTCTTGTGAAAATCTCTCTAATCTCCCAAGCCACCTTGGGGAGCTTGAGATAGAAGCAAAACAAAATATATTCTACTCTTATAAAAGCAAAGAGACTCATTTTGTTACCAGCAAAATAGGAATCACTTCTAGGGCCTTGCTGCAGAAAATAATAACTTGCTTACAAGGTTTGTTTACTGCAAGGAATAAAAAATTTGCCTTTTCTTTCCTTTTTTTCTGATGACTATTGCTGAGTTAAATGAACTGCCATAGCCACATTCAGGAAAAGTAATCTCATATTCCTTATTATTATATTCGTAGCCTTAGACTTCAGACAACAATAGAAAGCTGTAGGCACCCTGACAATTATTTAAACCTACAATCTATAATTGCTCAGGAGCAAAAAAATAATTGCATTCAAATAGCAAGCAATTCAACAAGTAGCCCTTCCGTCCTCCTTTCCCCTCCTTACCCTTTCCCAAACCAATAAATGCCTTCCAAATGCACCTAGATCATTCAAATGGATCTATTTTGAACCATAGCTGTCCTTAATGGAAATATGGAAGTTCCAAGAGTTATTTTCTCATCTGTTGCGAGCCAATGAAATAATGGTGAGTTCTCACTTGAGAAAGAGAATAACTCTTCCTACCCATCTCCAAAAAAAAAAAAAAAGATAATTACTCAAAAAATACCAGAGTAGATTGTTAGAGAAAAACTAATTTATATCCAGAGGGGCAGACAGAGGCCAAATATTAATGTGGTTAGTCATTTACCCACCGTGCAGCACACTCATTCCCAAAAAGCATGGATTGGCAGCGTTGGAAATGAAGGAACTATAAAAAATGCTGCGGCAAAGTGGCACCAACAACTCTGCAAAGGAATTGCCATCACTCACAGCAAAGTCCATGACCTGCAGCTCTCCAGATCCAGGGTTTCCTTAGACATCCCAAAAAGCATCTGGTGCCCTCTGGCTGCGGTTGGCAGGAGACTGAGCTGAAGGGCTGCGGTAGCACAGTCCTGCTGCAACAAACAGCCCCTCTAACCCCGAGCTGGATTTTGGGGAGCCTCTGCCACTGATCCTTGTGGGAATTTGTTTAGGACAACTGTAGCTATCCAGCCAGGCTGGGATAACTGCACAGGCGTGGAGACAGAGCTGTGGTGCCCCAGGGTGGGAGCAGTGAGAGGTCATTCCATGCTCTGCATTCAGCCCACCTGATCCCAAGCACATCTCCCACATCCATGCCAAGCCACAGACACACCCAGAATCAGTTGTCTCATTTACAGCATCACTGTGCCATCAGTCACTTTGTCTCCTTTGGACATACGACTTCAAAGCAGGTCAGGGGCAATTATTGGAATGTTTATCAAGTTTGCTAAACTTGTCCAGCAGAAAAAGATTCACAAACATCTTTAAATCATTATTTCTCATGACTAATCATGGAAGAAGAGGATGGGCTGGGTTGGAAGGGACATTAAAGCTCATCCAGTGCCACCCCCTGCCATGGGCAGGGGCACCTCCCACTATCCCAGATTGCTCCAAGCCCCATCCAACCTGGACACTTCCAGGGATCCAGGGGCAGCCACAGCTTCTCTGGGCAACCTGGGCCAGGGCCTCTCCACCCTCACAGGGAACAATTCTTTCCCAATATCCCATCCATCCCTGCCCTCTGGCACTGGGAAGCCATTCCCTGTGTCCTGTCCCTCCATGCCTTGTCCCAAGTCCCTCTCCAGCTCTCCTTTAGGCCCTGGAAGGGGCTCTGAGATCTCCCTGGATCCTTCTCTTCTCCAGGGTCTCCAAGTTATCCAGGATACCCCAGATGAATTACTCCCAGACTGACACCCAGGTCTCCAGCAAACTACACAATGGTGTGAAGAGGGACCATGTGAGTGGCCAAAAATCCTTCTACATCTAAAAAACACACCCAGATCTTTAATGCAGTAAAATCATCTCGGGTTTATTGACCTCTAGAAAACAAAGCAAATTAAAATCTCTTTATCTACCCCAGGGATAAACCCCACCCCACTGGGTGAGTCTGTGTCACCACTCTAACATTTAAACCCTTACATTTCCCTTAGCATGTCAGGAACATTCCACAGAGTTACCCCAGTGACTCCCACCCTGCTGTGCAAGTGGATGTTGGAGTCAGGGACTGTCTGGAGCCTTGGGATATCCTGGTGTAAATTCAGAGACTGACGGTGCACGAGGCACAGACACAGTGACAACAACATTCCTTACCACACTTTCCATCCCAGAAAAGTCAAAAAAAGCTGGATGACCATTAGACAAACGAGGTTCCATGTCACCCCTTTGGATACCAGGAGGACACCCTGCCCTCTCTCCATCCCCCTGTCTGTAGATGCTGTCCCTAATTCCAGACACATTCCAGCATTCCACTCCAGCTCCATCCCCTCGACTCCAGCACGTGTCTGCTTCTGCATAATTCATTAGATGACTCTCAATAATTTTCAGTCAAGGTTCAAGCAGGAATGTGTCACACCAGGATTAGATTATTTATGAGCATAATGTTGGATTTAAGCCAATGACACACCAATAAATTTTATCTCCAAGCCTGACATACCTCATGCTGTTTTCCCTGGCTCACAAACAAATAACTACGGCTGTCTCAGAATTACTTGCATTCAACTTAAATCAAGATTTTTTTTTTTTTTTGTGATTAGTTCTTATCTTGCTTGAAAAACTGATCATGTTGTTTCTTTCTTCCAGAGGCTGAAGTGTGGTTTTGCCTTCATTTTTCAAGTGTGTCCTGCACAGAGAGAAAAGTCAGGTATTCCAGAATAAAAATCTGGAATAAGGTGCTGTTTGAGCCTCTTAACAGATGGAGTTTTCACTCTTTTCTAAAGACAAAAGATTTGTGTAACCCAGGAAAAGCAGAGCCTGTACCAGCCAGCATTAATTGCCATCAAAAATAATCTAATAAGGGCATTACCCGAGATAAAAGTCTAGATAATGTACCATTAATATACAAATACACATTATATATAAATATTTATTAATATAAATATTGTTACATAAAGATGTACATGAGGGATTCTCTGAGCAATTCTAGGAGCAATTCTTTCCATCCAACCTCATGCAAACTCGAACAACTGCACTTAAATCTCCACTATTTGTGTTCACGTGTGACAAAAGGTGTCCGAGCTCCCATGACAGTCACTGGACATCCAGTTCCAATGGAATGAGATGACCTTTAAGGTCCCTTCCAACCCAAACCTTTCTGGAATTCTGTGATTCTATTCCAGTTGAGCCCTCCAAGTTTCAGGAGTATTTCTGAGCCAGTGTTTTAAAAGTTGGTGAAGATTTCTTGTACCTTTGATCTGAAGCAAAGTTACCTACTGATGTATTTTTTCAATAACTTCATCAGGTGAGAAAAACTCCTGAAAATCAGGAAAATCCCTCTAAATCTCCCAAACTAAATAACCCAGTAGTAAGTAATCTGCATTTTATAATATAGGGCCCTCTTTGCCCAGTCTCACACCCCCAGATCTGAAATTTCCAGGCTGTGCCGGCAGCCTTGTGAAGATAAATCCATTAGGATCTGCTGACAACACTTTGTGGATGTCACAGTATATCTAAAATTATCAAAACAGCACCATTTTCCCCCTCCAAAAACCCTCTTACATATCTTTTTTGTGGCTGAACAGAATAAATCATCAGCACTCCATGCGTTTTATTCCATGTCACCACTCTCTGTGCTTTATTAGCAGGAATCCAAGGATAAATCCGATGGTAAATGTGCCCATCCCAGCACATAAACAAACACACACACAAATATATCTCCTGCAAAGCAGCATCAATCTGATCAGGGCGGCCCCCAGTCATTAATAGGATAATTTACTTCTATTTCCAGCTTAAACCAACTCAGAATGATGCCAAGCATATGTTCCTCCTGCTCACTGATATATTCCTATTTATCACTGGCAAGGAATTAGTTCTCTGCAAGGCTTTTGCAATTGCTCAAGGTGCTTGTGTTGCCTATTAATAAATTAATAAAATAAAATAATAAAAAGGCATAAATTAATAAAATGTTACTAAATTTTAAAAATTAATATATGGATAATAAATAGAAAAATAATGCTCTTCTTGAAGACAATTCCTGCTGTTGGAGATCACCGAGTCCTATCCCAGAAGTCATGAAAATTAACTGTGTCTCTTCTAACTCCTTTCTGTGGCAATACCCCCAAAACATAATTAAAAGGTTGTTTTAAGGTGAATGATGCTGATTAAAAAGCTGCAGTCTGACTTTTAAAAAACCCCAGATCTTCCCTAGTGTGCAATAGCCACTCTAAGCAGAAATCCACACAAAGCTGAATTCTTCATTACCTCAAGAAACCTAAATTAACATAAAAAACTCCCTGATGGAGAAGCACAGAGATTGTGTTTGAAGGCCACATTACTTTTGTTTTCCGAAGGAAAAAGAGATGTGGCTCCTTTGAAAGCAAAGGATGTTCAGAAGGGTTGTGCTCATCAAGGACAGCTTTCACTTTGTGTTAGGAATATTTTATTGTCCCTTATTAGTGTTTATAAATGTCAGGAAATGTCCTTGGTGAGGACCAAGCAGAAATGTAGCATTTTGTTTTTATCAGGCTCTCCCTGCCCAGTGCTCTGCCCATTTACATTCCTGCAAAGCTAATGCACAATTCCATCAAATCAGAGCAGCAGCACTTAAAGCACAATGCCCAGGATATTCCACAGGATGAGAGAAATTGAGTATTGAGATTTTTATTTGAAAAGGTCCCAGAGTTATGGTTATTTCTGTGTTTATCACCTTATTTTTTATCAGGCTTAGGGGAAAATGTTCAGTTCGGGGCTTTTCTGCTTAGGCTTTAAAACCTAAACAGAGAACATTCCCTGGTAGTGGCTTCAAAAAAACCCTGGAGGTTCGACCACCAAACCAGAGCATCTCACTTCAGGCAAGGTCGTGAAGAAGATGACCAGAGGAGAAGGATTTCGGGATGGTGGTGAAGGAAAAGCTGGACATGCCCCAGCCACAAGCACTTGGAGCCCAGAAATCCCCCGTGCCCTGGGCTGATCCCCCGGTACGGGCAGCGGGGGAAAGAGGGATTCTGCCCCTCAGCTCCCCTTAGGTGAGACCCCACCTGCAGAGCTGCCTCCAGATCTGGGGTCCAACAGCAGAAGGACGTGGAGCTGCTGGAAAGAGTCCAGAGGAGGCCATGGAGATGCTCCAAGGGCTGGAGCCCCTCTGCTCTGGAGCCAGGCTGGGAGAGCTGGGGGTGTTCATCTGGAGAAGAGAAGGATCCAGAGAGAGCTCAGAGCCCCTTCCAGGCCCTAAAGGGCCTCCAGGAGAGCTGGAGAGGGACTTGGGACAAGGCATAGAGGGACAGGACACAGGGAATGGCTTCCCAGTGCCAGAGGGCAGGGATGGATGGGATATGGGGAAGGAATTGTTGGCTGTGAGGGTGGGGAGGCCTTGGCACAGGGTGCCCAGAGAAGCTGTGGCTGCCCCTGGATCCCTGGAAGTGTCCAAGGCCAGGCTGGACAGGGCTTGGAGCAACCTGGGATAGTGGGAGGTGTCCCTGCCCATGGCAGGGGGTGGCACTGGTTGAGCTTTCAGGTCCCTTCCCACCCATTCCATGATTCCATGTGTAGGCAGTGGCAGCAATAAGGATGAACCAGGACCACACAGCAGGGGTTGGGAACTGGGCTGAGTTTCAGTTCTCCGGAAGAAGCAACAAAAAGACAAAATCAGTGTCTGGAAGACAGGAGAAAGGAAAATGGGGACTATGGGTAGATTTCTTTGATAAACACACTGCAAAGGTAAGAATGGGAACACAATTTAGTTTAGGGACAGAGCAGCCTCCCTTTAGGCCACTCCCTTTTGTTATGCCCTGACTTCCCAGGCTTTTCCTCTCATTCCAGAACTGCAGAAATGGGACAGCATTAATGCCTCAGGACTCTAAAAACCCAGCCGATTAGTACCCTTTCTTCTCTTCTCCAAGTGCTGAAAGAGAATTACCACGAGAGACATGAACCCCTTCTGGAATGCATTCCCTCTGTCTCTCAGTTCTTCCACAACGTGATCCTAGTACCATGTGACGATATTGCTGTGGATGTTTCTCCTCCATTTGGGTCAGAGCAAACACGCCTGTTTCAACATCATCAAGTCTTTCATTTTCTTCAGAGAGAGATAAAACATCTTCTGATGTGTACCATTGTTTTAAGTTCTCTTCTTTTTCTTTGAGAAAAATTACTTGTTCTATTTTTACTGTCTACAAAAAAAAGAAAAACCTGTTTCTCTTGGGAGCCAAACTTTGTTCCCTGTGATTTTCTTTTTCTGGTGAAAAATAGTCATTGAAAACTCAGCTGAACCAAAGGATTTCCTAACACTGGTTCTCCTCTGACACAGCCACCAGCAGCTGTTCCCGGGGGGAGGAAAAGAAACTCTGCATGGATTTATCTGTTCTTAAACACACCATCCCACTTCCAAGGGAAATTATCTTCCTTTAGCTGAGAAGTCACCCTGATCAGGCCTTTATCCACAGAAACAGAATGGTTTGGGTTGGAGGAGCATTAAAGCTCATCCCATTCCACCCCATGCCACGAGCAGGGGCACCTTCCACTATCCCAGGTTGTTCCAAGCCCTGTCCAGCCTTTATGGGAAGGAGTCGAAGCCACCAAGAGCAGAGTGTGTTGGAGGAGCTCAGTTTTCCAAGGGCCCCAGACCCACGTGCTGCCAAAGCAGCTGAAGAGGCCTCAGGAACAAGCTAAGAAACCTCGCTGGACAATCCTGATGTATTCTGGTTTAATTTTTAAACAACCTTCGGAAACAGTGGGTACATTCCCAGTCACAACAGGACACGATAACTCAGGCAAAACACAGTAATAACACAGCTCCATGGAATTACTGGAATGTGCTGCTGTCTAATAAGCGCAGAGCAGAAGGTGACCAGGCCTGGATCCGTCTGCCAGCTCTGAAAGGTCCATAATTAGATCTTATCAGTTCCTTAACATCCTATTTCTGTCTGCACTTTGTTTACATCAAGAAACCAATTATCCCACTACAAGCCAGTCTGTGTCAGGCAAATACAGCTCAGTGCACTCCTGTATTTTAAAAGTGTTATAATTACAAATCTGAACTATTTCCAGATTTCACTGGAGGTAAATAAGAGCTCTTCTATGCACACATCATGTGCATGATGCTTCCTCTTGGAGAAATCAGGTGACATAGAAATCTCAGGGAATATAGAGGTTCTCTGGGATAAACTGGGGTCTTGCACCAGCAGCAGCTGGTAAGGAAAAGGAGCATTTAAAATTCAACCCTGATCAGAAACATTTCTGAGCATAATTTGCCTGCCCATGGCAGGGGGTTTGGAACAAGGTGATCTTTAAGGTCCCTTCCAGCCCAAACGATTCTATGATATTATGATAATGCAGCAGGGCATTTAAATGTGTTTAAAATATGCAAAGAGTTACAGTGGTACTGAGGAAAGTATTAATTTCTTGAAGTTGTGAATGTTCTGTAGCTTTCAGGCATTTGGGGATTTTTTACCCCTGGTGAAAAAAGTTGAATTTAGACCCTAAACTGCCTCTTTTCAAAATATTATCAACCCCCCTTATATATGTTCAGATTTTGAGTTTTGGTTAAGTTTGGGGTCAAAATCAGTCTCTCACAACTAAATACTTTTGACAGAATATATCCATGACCATAAAACTTCCAAGAAAACTTCCTGGACAGGCTTTTATTGAACGGCTTCTACTTTACCATTCATAACACAAACAAACATGGAACATCAAGAGTTTCATTTGTTCCACAGAAACACAGAACCCCAGAATGGTTTGGGTTGGAAGGGACCTTGAATACCACCCAGTTCCAACCCCTGCCACTATCCCAGGTAGCTCCAAGCCCCAGAACACCTCCAGGGATGGGGAGTCCATAACCTTTCTGGGCAGCAGCCATGGAATTTGGGAATAGACTTCCAAGGATTTTTGACACAGCATTTCATGTCTCCAGTGAGGCTGTGAGCCGTGCCTGTGCACCTCGTGTTGCCTTAGTGCTTTAATCTCAGCTGGGAGCTGGATTATGAGGTCACAGGATGGGGAGCATTAGAAGATTTCCATTAAAGAATCACCCTCACCCTTGAAATGTGTTTTTTTTCCTCATTGTAGAAACAAGGACACATTTCTTCATCCTAATGAGCAATAGATGCAGCTCCAGCAGCTGAGTGATGCTGTACAGACAACAGGAGAGTCTCAAGATCATTTAAATCATCCTTTGAAATCCAT
The DNA here is from genome assembly GCF_017639235.1 of Corvus kubaryi. Lineage (NCBI taxonomy): Eukaryota > Metazoa > Chordata > Aves > Passeriformes > Corvidae > Corvus > Corvus kubaryi. Next base: position 679,765 of record NW_024581116.1, on the reverse strand, counting down.
GAGGTTCTGCTGTAGATGGGAAAGCTGCAGGAACAATGCCCCAAGTACATTCACCCTGTCCCTTGATCCAAACAAGCAGCCACACCATCAAATAAATAATCCACCATTAGGAAGAGTGTCTTGAGGAGGTTTTGCAGGAGAGGGAGCTGTGGAATGAAATCCAGCTGTGTTTTGCAGCAGGTGGAAGGCTCAGTGTTTACAACCCTGCATGACATTTTGTTCTGCTGTTTTATTGGTGCATCTAAAACAATCCAAGGAGGAGGAAAATTCACTGCAACTTGGCTGTCTCTACACAAGCAACTTCTGGGTTTTGCAGATCTTTTTAAGCAATCACAGGATGGGTCAGGTTGGAAGGGAGCGCAGTGGGGTCATCTGGTCCAGCTTCCTGCTCCAGCAGGGGCATCCCAGAGCACAGGGCACAGGATTGTGTCCAGATGAGCCTGGAATAACCTCAGTGAGGGAGATGGGAATAAACCCAGTGAGGGAGACTCCACTGGGCAGTAAGAGGGATCTCTTCTAAGTAACTACTGCTCTTCCAGAGTCGTCCCTGTGAATCCAATTAAAGGATTAAAGGATCTTTCTGGAAGAGGGGTGTGAAAATCCTGTCTTGGTGAGGTGGAGTCAGAAATTCGACTGGCTCAGGCTCTCCCCTGACCTTACAGAGACCCAAAATACAAAGAACTTGCTGTTAACAGGAAGACACATGGATAGACTGAGTAATAATCCCAGGAGAGGAATTCCTAACTGATAGTTTTCTTGTTCAAGTGCTTCTTTTAGAATCAGAGAGTCCCAGAACGGTTTAGTTTGGAAGGGACCTTAAAGCTCATCCGGTTCCATGGGCAGGGAAACCTCCCACTATCCTACGTTGCTCCAAGCCCCATCCAACCTGGCCTTTTACTCCCATTCACACGGGTTGGAGGGAGGAAAAGTGATCTGCACCTCCCTTTTCCCATCCTACCCATCAGATTGGGATGCCAACACCAACAAATGCCAGGGATTATCATCAGAGTTGTGTTTGTGCACTATTCCAGTGCAGGTCTAATAGCAAAAATCAGGATGTGTAGGCTTTCTGTTCCTTCACAGCACAGATGGCACCAGCCTGAGCTTTCACCACATAAGCCCAACACTTGCAATCACAGCCTTGTGGAAAATCTAGGGCAATTTAAAAAGAATGGAAGTTCCCAGGCTTGATAGGAATGTTACAGAGTTCCTCAGGAATGCTTCTAAGTGCTCTGCTTAACAAGCTTTTGCAATTTTCCAATTAAATCCTCTTGCCTTCTACGAAGTTTTACAAATCGTGTACAACGAGCAGTGACAGAACCAACACCCATCACAAACACCAGAAATCTGATCTGATCATGACACAGGAAATACAAAAAAACCAAAAGAAGCTTCTTTTGTTCAAAAAATATTTAAACAGCACGGACTGCATCAGTATCAGACTGCACCAGAACCCTCTGACCCTGCCTGCTGTAAGAAATTCAGAGAAGAATCTACATCCATCTCAACCTTAGAGCTCAAAAGGTTAAAATCATTTTCCACTTGCTCCAAAAGAAAATTATAAAACAATCACTCATTCCACCAGTCCAAGAATTTGTTTATGTTCCCAAAATCCACAGAGAAGGAGATACTGACAGAAAAGCAACACTGGATTGGAAGAACTCTGAAGAGAAGTTGAATAAATCATGTTGGAAACTGAAGGGTGGCACCCACAAACCATTTCTTCTCTTCTGCCATCAAACTATACCAACATTAATTCCACAGGAAAGCTGACACTCGCCAAGATTTTTTGCAATCATCAATTGAAAAGATCATTTTTGGAGTATTAAATTAATGTGTATCAAGGAGTGATTTAATATTTACTTCAGCATCACAGATAGAGAAACATTTAATAGAACATTATACATTTCCTAAGGCACTTTGGACAATCTTGTTCATGTTAGTAGAGAAATACACCCTTTGTAAACAACTCAGTTCTATCAAAACAGCACTAGGAAATTTTTCATTCTCTGTAGCAATAAATTTTAATAATAATTGTCATAGAAATCCACTTTTTTTCTTCTGAAGTAAATCCCAAAGGCTTGCCTTAAGAACTAACATCAGCACATCCTGAAATAAGAGCTCTGACAATGCCCAGTTTTGGGTAAAGTCCAGATCTTGGCTGGAAAAGGGTGATTTTGATCTATTTTAGGATGTTTATTACTTCCATAAATTAATTTCTCTGGAGAAACAACTTTTCAAGTCTTCAAAAAGGGCTCAAAGAGTGACATTTTCATAGAAAAGAGACAGATACAGTGAAATTAAACTTCTCTTTTCCAGCTGGCCACTTTTCCAGCTCTGATGGCTCCCGACAGGAATTCCACAGGACTATTGACAAGGTCGAGTACAAACCAGCAGGTTTGGTTCGGGGCATGTAAATGATAACAACTCTCCAAGTCCAATAGATCCCAAACAGTTGGAGTTCCTGGCATGCCTTAAAGTGTGGAGAATAATGGACCATCTTCAGAATTTTGTTTCAACTAATGAATGATCTTAGAGGAATTATCATACATAAAAAGCTATTATTTTGGAACTTTTAGGGAACAAAATACAGGATTTACATTTTCTGTTTGTGTAACTAAGAAAAAAAACATTTTTAGTGTATTTCTTTATATGGAAATTACATATAAAGGGCATCTCCCAAAACGCCCAGTGGCTTTAGCTGGTGGCAGTGATTGAAAAATGGCAGGAGCAGCCCAGATTCTGAAACTGGAAGGAAGGAGTCAGGCTGAAATTAAGAAATTTGGAATGCAGGAACACCACAGAGCTTTGAGCTTTTATTTTCAAACTGATGCCTTACCAAACAGAGCCATCTGTGTTCCCTCTGGGAAAGGTTCAACCATTCTGTTTCCATTGACATGATGTTTATCTAGAAGGAGAAAAAAAAAAAAAAAAACAAGTTAAAATGTGATGGAGTATTTGCTTTGCATAAAATCAATTGTTTATTTCTCCCAGATCCATTGAAACCTGAACAATTCCCACAGGCAGGGACACCTTCCACTAGCCCAGGTTGCTCCAAGCCCTGTCCAACCTGGCCTTAGACACTTCCAGGGATCCAGGGGCAGCCACAGCTTCTCTGGGCACCCTGGGCCAGGGCTTCCCCACCCTCACAGGCAAGAATTTCTTCCTAATATCCCACCTAACCCTGCCCTCTTGTAGTCCCAAATCTTTTCACTGCCATCCCTACATCCATTTTTTGCTATTAAGACACATTTTAAACAGTGGTGGCAAGAAACAAAACTGCCTGAATTCAAAATACAACTTTCTGTTCACAAAATATTTTCCGGGGAGAAAATGCAGATGTTTTCTCAGTGCATGCATTATTTGAATTCCTTTAGTCCTGGTGCTGGTGAGGAACAAACCAGGTCAGATAGGGAATGTGGGCTCACTTGTGAATTCTCTGAAGACAGTATTTCTCATTAGCAGGGAGGCACATTCCTAATCCCAGCTGGCAACCAACATTTACCAACAGTCAGTGAGAAGGGAAAATCAGGGTTATCTGCAAGTGGAGCAAGAGGTGCCACGAGTCAATCGGTGGCATTTAGGAAAATTGAATGTCCTGTGCCTCCAGAGAGGGGCTTTGGGAAGGAAATTGTTGGGAAGCTCCAGAGTGGGAGTAACATGACCAAGGTTTCAACCTCGTTAGCTGTAGCTGGTATTCCCAACATGATCTACAACCACAGGAGAGGAGTGAACAGGCAGAAAAATTATGGAACATCTTGTAAGATCAAATAAACTAACCCTGCCCTCGCCCTGATAGCTGCCTTCATTTACAGAGTGAGTGACATCCATGATGTATGAAGCAGTTATCATTTCAAATGGCCAGGCTTTCAATATATTAAAATTAAAATTAAACTTTCAGAGGTGAGATGGGCTTGAATGAAAGTAATATTTTCAGAGTTCTTAAGTTGTCTCCAAATGTCTTCACACTTTCGTTTTGAAGATCTCAGCCAGATAAAATGATTCATTTTCTTGTCATTCATACTTTGGCTCACTATTTTTTCCAGTATTTCCTGCACAGATGCACTAAATAGTAAAAAATAAACCACCCCCACCCTCCCACCCCCTCCACCCCCAAATTTAAAAGGACCTTAACAAAATACACATTCAACCTTAGGAAGAAAGTAACAACACCCAAATAACAACGTGTAAGTAACAACAACTCTCCCCAAGGAGAATCAAAGAATGTCCCAGTTTTGGGCTTTTTACTGAACAGTTTTCCATGTGAAAATATTTTAATTCTCACCTACAAATTGGATTGACTAACTCCAGAAAATCAGGAATACCTTGGCCCCATGGAATTAGAAATAAATAGGACTATCCCTGTAACTTGCCAACAGAAAGAATAAATTACTTTCCCAAGCTCATTGTCATTCCAGAGACAAGGGCTTGCAGTAAGTAGGATAAAACCTGGTCTTGCAGAGCCATGGAGACATTTCCAGTGAGCACTGGGCTGGCTGTGAGTTCATTTCCTGGGGCTGAAAACAGCACATTCCACCCAAATACTGTTAATCTACGGGGTCAATCCATCAATGGATGCGGAAAAGCTGAATTAGAAGGACATGGATCATCAAGTCCCAGACTGGTTTGCTTGGAAGGGACCTTAAAGTTCATCCAGTGCCACCCGCTGCCATGGGCAGGGACACCTTGAACTATCCAGGCCTGGAACACTTCCAGGGATGTCTCTGTATCATTTTTTTTAATCTCCTTGGTCCTCAGAGCTCCAAAGCTAAGCCATTTGTTAAGGAATAGATTCTCATTTTTGTTTTATTGACATTCAAGCTGACAGAATTTTCACGAACATAAATTCATGAACGACAACCTCTCAAAACTTCCAAATGCTGCTCCATCATCAACTGCCAAAACTCTCTAAATTTTCCAAACTAAGCCTGAGAGATTCCTGTGACACACTTTGCTTCCTGCTGAACAGAACCAGTAGGAGCTGAAAGCAACACAGATCCTGGAGGACTTGACATTCAACTTCAGCTTCAGGCAAAGTCTGCTTCAGACAGGTGCAGTGCCTGCCTTGTGCCCCTTAGATTCTCTGAATTTTAACAAGAAATAATCCTTCACAGATCCAAAATGCATGGAAAGATAATCAAAAGTTGCTAAACAGGTCCTCAATGTTTTTTAGGCAGTTTTTACTCAGTTTTTACACCTATCACTTGATAGTTTCTAACGTGGTCCTACAACAGCCCTTGGCTAAAGAGTCATTGATTTCAGGTACAGTTCTGTCCACACAAGGATTATCCCACAACCATGGAATGGTTTGGGAAGGAACCTTAAATACCATCTAACCATCTAAAAAATCCCACCCCCTGCCACAGGCAGGGACACCTCCCACTATCCCAGGATGCTCCGAACCCCATCCAGCCTGGCCTTGGACACTGCCAGGGATCCAGGGGCAGCCACAGCTTCTCTGGGCACCCTGGGCCAGGGCCTCACCACCCTCACAGCCAACAATTCCTTCCCAATATCCCATCTATCCCTGCCCTCTGGCACTGGGAAGCCATTCCCTGTGTCCTGTCCCTCCATGCCTTATCCCAAGTCCCTCTCCAGCTCTCCTGAAGCCCCTTTAGGCACTGGAAGGGGCTCTGAGCTCTCCCTGGAGCCTTCTCTTCTCCAGGTGAACACCCCCAGCTCTCCCAGCCTGGCTCCAGAGCAGAGGGGCTCCAGCCCTTGGGACATCTCTGTGGCCTCCTCTGGACTCTCTCCAGCAGCTCCACATCCTTCTGCTGTTGGATCCCAGTGCTGGAGGCAGCTCTGCAGGTGGGGTCTCATGACTCCGAGTAGAACCATCTCTCTCCCTGCTGCCCTCACCATGAGTCTGTATCTGCACCAGTAAACCACTCAAACTGGCAAGTCTTATCTACGAACTATCTGAGAGTTAATTAGACCAGATGAAATCATGTTTGAGCCTATCCCAGCAATTTATCAGCGTGGACAATCGAGTTCCAATGCCTGGACCTGTTCTCTGGCACAGTTTAATTTGTTAGGATACATTTCATTTATACTCACAATAACGTGGGTTGATGGTATCACACCCATAATAGATAAATTTAACAATGAAATATGTTCAAATGAGAAAGTTCTGTAAAAAATATTTCCTTTCAAACCAGCCTGACTTAGGTTCCGAACAGATTTACAAGCCCAGAAGAAATTTTAAAAACTCAGGGTTAAGATTCCCTCAGTCATTTAATGAACATCACTTCTCTTTTTGTGGACCCAAATGAAGATGCTTAAAAAAGGTTTGGCTTTTCAGAGAATGCTGATGTAGCAGTGAATGAAAATCAGGAATTCTCTGGTCTCAAAATATTCAATCTCAAGCCATCACAGCAAAGATTTGAGAACATTTAAATTCTATTAATAAGAGATTCATATGTTCTTCATATTTGTCTTTTGATTTTTTTAAGCCATTAGAGAATATTTAGATTACATATCCAAACTTGTTTTATCAGAGCAGCCAGAAAGTTATTATTTTTAAATGAAAACTGAGATTCTTGCATAATCAAATTAATCCAGGAGTAGGGGTCATATTTATACGCAAGGACTGTTAATTTTCCATGGTAAGTACAGCCAGGAATTGAATTGAAAATAGCTGATTAACCAATTACCAGGAGCCTACTCCATCTCCTAAAGCACAGCCACGATGGGGACGGGGGAGAGGAGGAAAAGGGATAAGCAGGGATGGGAACATCCCAAAGCAAATCAGCCGCTGCTTGAAGGACCCCTTTCCCCTTTCTTTTTGGCCTTTTCTTCCATTTTTCCTACATTTCCCATCACACCACCATGGTGGAGGATTTTGGCTACTGAGGGGTTGGGAATCTGGGAGAAAAAACAGATTGGGGAATATAAGAATTTTTTACAACAGTTATAAAAGGAGCTCTCAGGTTATTATTTCCAAAAGCCGAATATAAGGCATAATATAAGTCCTAAGAATTACAAGATGGCCACCAAAGAAAGCCCATGGTGGGATTTGAGGGATTTTCCTGTGCAGGACATGATGATCCTTGTGGGTCCTTGCCAGGATATTCTGTGACTCCGTGGTTTTATGAAACTTTCAGTCAGCTGTGCAGGGCACGTACAGATAACATTTAGTGTAGTTTCCATATTCATTTTAAATAAAAGTTTGGAGGCAATGAAGGGGCATAAAACTTAGTGCCAGGCTGTGTGACAAAGATTCCTTTCATCTAAATAATGAGGGGTGGAGAAAAATGCTCAGCATTGAATAAACAAGTTATTTAAATGCCTCCTAAATTGTAGATGTGAGAGGAGGAAGTCATCCCCAGTCACAACTCCACCTCTCTGCAGCAAAATAATGAAAAATAGGATGGTAGTTGCCATTGGAAAACTCAGAACACGGGGACAGACTGGTGGCATTTCACTGTAACCCACAGCCGGGATTTCAAAAGTCACAGAAGGACCAAGTTTAACTTCAGTGTCGGGTTTGTACCCTCCAGAAAGATCACAGCACAATGAATCAGGGAATCCCAGAGTGGTTTGGGATGGAAGGGACCTTAAAGTCCATCCCATCCCACCCCCTGCCATGGGCAGGGACACCTTCCACTAGCCCAGGTGGCTCCAAGCCCCATCCAGCCTGGCCTTGGACACTTCCAGGGATCCAGGGACAGCCACAGCTTCTCTGGGCACCCTGGGCCAGGGCCTCTCCACCCTCACAGCCAACAATTCCTTCCCAATATCCCATCCATCCCTGCCCTCTGGCAGTGGGAAGCCATTCCCTGTGTCCTGTCCCTCCATCCCTTGTCCCAAGTCCTCTCCAGCTCTCCTGGAGCCCCTTTAGGCCCTGGAAGGGGCTCTGAGGTCTCCCTGGATCCTTCTCTCCTCCAGGTGTCCTCATGGACCCAGTGTGGGAAGGGACCTTAAAGCTCATCCAGTTCCAACCCCAACACGTTCCACTATCCCAGGGTGCTCCAAGCCCCGTCCAACCTGGCCTTGGAGACTTCCAGGGATGGGAATGGTACAATGAGAAGACCTCAATATAGAGAACATAACTGAAGACCAGTGGGTTTCTTACCTTGCCAACAAGAAATTCTCTCATTTTTATTTTCAGTGAAAGACTGCAACATGCAGAGGGAAAAAAATGGCAGAAGTTTGGCAGTGCAGTGTCACCATTTAAATTGTAGTGAGGATAAAAGTCCAAAAGTGTCACCAAGGAGGACAAACCCTATAGTAAAGATTACTAAAAGTAGCAAACGTAAGGAATTCACTGCCCTTGAGTTTAAGTTCAACACAGGAAAACTCAGTTCCATGGAACCAAAATCAGCCTTACTGACTAGTATTTACGAAACAAATACTTCCTTTTTAATGTAACCATTTAACCTTTAATTTAACCAGCACATGTCAGCAGAGGCTGAACCAGACACTGTTCACTTTTCCAAACAGCCGTGTCCAGTGATATCCAGGAGCTGGATTCCATGATCCTGGTGGGATCCAGCTCAGGATATTGGGATTCTCTGATCCTTTACAGAGCCTACACTGAAGTCTAAAGGCAGCACTGAATTTATTAACAGTGAATTAACTCTACTAAAACACACCCTTCCATTAGGCTGCATTAACACATTAACACACTGCTATTAACACATTACAGGAACAAATGTGTTCTTGCCATTTCCAAATAGAAATCTTACTCGACAGCCTCAAAACAAAACTCTGTTTCAGTGTATTTCCATATTAACTGATGAGAACTTCATTATATTTCATTCACCTGCTTTAGAAAACAGGGATCTGACCTTGGTTTGTGCTTGTGCCTGAGTAAATGAACTGATTCTAGAAACTTCTGGGCTCCAGAATTTCTGTTCACTTTTCACTGGCCAGTACTTCTGTAAAACAAGTCATTCAATTATAGGCCTAAATACCTTCAAGCCTGATTTTTTAAACCTAAGGATGTTTATTTATTTTTTCACTGTTTCATAACCCTAGAGATATTTTCCTCAAGAAAGAGTTTAGTTCTCTGAAAAGGTACCTGATGGGTGTGCCAAGAGGAGTTACACGTTTCATGTACCAAAATTATGCCATAAATGACGATTTGGTAAATTGTACAAGGATAGGATTGAACCAAATCCTCACTTATTCATTCACCTTATTTATATCCATCCCCTCTCCCAACTTCTCCTGGACACCAGAAAATGCTTTTGAGGTGGTTTCACAATGATCTGAAAAGGACAGAGGGAAAGTTTGGCTGTTGAAGAGGAAGATTGTAGGAAGTGCTGCTGAAGGAATAGAAATTACCTGCTAAATGCCCCTTTTCCAATCTAAACTAAGACCCCCCCATTTCTCCTTGTTCCTGAAAGTGGAATTAGGATTTCAAATTTTGGGATTTTAAAAACTACTCAATGGAAAAAATCAGGAAAGCAGAGCTTCACTGGGGCTTAGAGGACTAAAGAGAGGCACACAAGGGAGAGGGCTGCTCTCCTTGAGCAGGATGAGATTTTTAATTTATGGCAGAACTCCATCCATAAATCCTTCCTAGCTGGTGATGAAAGATACACTCTTCTTTCTTTTCAGGTCTAGTTCAATCAGCAGAACTGTCAGTTCTAAAAGCTCCTGTGCAATAAGAAAACCTCCTGTCATTGTAGATGAACCCTCAAGTGCTACAGTTCAAATCCCTTTGTGTCCCAAAGGACATTCTCAGCACAGGGACATCAATCCCCAATCCTGGTCATTTATGTCTCTGCCTCTGACGAGTCATTTGGATCCTCAGCATTGGCAAAGAGATGGTGAACAGGATCTGCTGAGTTTCTTTCACCTCTCACTCCTCCAGTTCCATCCTCCATCAGGAGAGATCAGCTGTCAGCTCAGGATCAATTAAAAGGAGAGGTGGTTACGTCACAGTAATTCAACAATTTGAATTTTGAATTATTTGAAGGATTTAGCCCACAACTATTTATAGTGTTGTGGTGATGTCCTCACATGATGGATCCCAGCTATTATTAAAAAAACCCTGGTATCACACAATGGAATCCAATAATCACAAATGTTGTTGAAAAATATGTAAGTTTATTTATCAAAACAGCTCAGGAAGGGAAGAGTGGCAGCAGAAACTAACTTGGAAATGTATTCTGGGGATGATGTCTCCCAAAGTGACACACTGGGCTCGCTGCATCCAGGCCATCAAACAGATTGGGACACAGGAACTGACCACTGGCACAGAGTGTGATGTGTCCCAGCACAGAGTGCCAGCTCAGCCTCCAAAACACACGAGCTCCTCAAAAAACAGAGGTGCAGCTTAATGAACAAAGGCCAGAGATCAAGCACTGGGTTTGTTCTGCAGTTCCTACTGGGAAACGGATCAGGAGTGACACGAAAAGAAGGTTTTGGAATGAAAATTAATAAATTTCTTAGAAGACGGTGGTGGAGGTGCAGAGGAGGAGAAACACTGATTGTGAAACTCCCAATCCCCTGGGGCAGAGGTGCATACTGGGAGTGGGGAGTGGATTCATGGAAGCGGGGACAGAGAACTTGGGCTGTGGGAGTAAAATGTGAGGATTAAGGATATATTTGGGGTATGAATAGAGGAAAGTATCCTAGAAAGTACAGTAACAGACTTACTGCTGTCCAGGAGACAAGGTCACAAGCCATGGAGCAGCTGAGGGAGCTGGGAAAGGGGCTCAGCCTGGAGAAAAGGAGGCTCAGGGGGGACCTTGTGGCTCTGCACAACTCCCTGACAGGAGGGGGCAGCCGGGGGGGTCGGGGTCTGCTCCCAGGGAACAGGGACAGGAGGAGAGGGAATGGCCTCAGGCTGTGCCAAGGGAGAGTCAGGTTGGATATTCTGAAAAATTCCTTCATGGAAAGGGTGGTCAAGCATTGGAACAGCTGCCCAGGGCAGTGGTGGATTCCCATCCCTGGAGGGATTGAAAAGCTGTGTGGATGTGGCACTTGGGGACATGGGTCAGTGGTGGCCTTGGCAGTGCTGGGGGATGGCTGGACTCAGTGATCTCCGAGGGCTTTTCCGACCCAAGTAATTCTGGGATTGTGAGATTATGTGACTTTCCCACACACAAAGCATATGAGGCCCAGATAAAGGTGACCCATCACAGCCTGACTGTGCCCATATGTTCTGCTTGATCTGTTCTCTGACTCTGTAGGTGTTGAATTTTGGAGGTTTGGGGTACAAAATCTAAGGCAAAATTAAATATTTTAAAACTTGGATCCTGGCACTTGGCTTTCATCATCCACACTGGATATCTACATCTGAGTATTCAGCCTTGGATCCTCCTGTACTCTGGAAAGAACCAGACACTTGTGTGGTGATTCATCTGACATATTGTCTTCTTCAGGATAAAACCAGTCATATTTAAAAATGGCACTTTCTGAGCATTGATTATAAGGAAAGTAGCAACAAACTTGGATGAATTCCACCTCTAACCCTGCAGTAATATCACAGAGATTTAGGATCTATTCAGGGGAAGGATTAGATGTACCCGAGTGTACACAAGTATTTATTAAAATACTGCCTTGACACCAATGGCGATTATGGGTTATGAACCAGAACAAATGTTAACAGTAAAATACATGATCAAAACAGCAAAGGGAACAATGGCAGGGGAAAATAATGACACCAAGCTAAAGGAATCTATGATTGTGTAAGGATCCTGTCTAGAAGAGCTGCCAGATCAGAAAGATAACATAGACAGATATATGAAATACACAAAGTAACCAACTCTTGTGGTATTTTGGGACTGTCACAGCATTTCACTTCCCAAAAACCTAATTCATGGAGTTCTGTCATGATGTAACGAGCAGTTCTCATTTTTAAAACTTACTCTTTTTAACCTCCCAGAGAAGCTGTGGCTGCCCCATCCCTGGATGTGTGCAAGGCCAGTTTGGATGGGGTAACATAAAATAAAATAATAAAAATAGACACCTTCCACTATCCCAGGTTGCTCCAAGCCCTGTCCAGCCTGGCCTTGGACACTTCCAGAGATGGGAAGACTACAACTTCCTGAAATATAAAATAGAAAGGAAAATAGAAGAGCCTGAAAGCTGGAGCAGAGCCTGGCATTGAGTTTTCCACGTAATACGGACAATCCAGGCCATCTCTGCCATTCCTGCTTTTCATGAAGCCTCTTGTTAGCATAGGAATTGAATGAAGATGATAAAATACAACTGGATTCACTTCATAATTGCAGACAACACCTCTCAAAACCCCACTTGAAACCCTTATCTTAACCAGCTTGGGTAAGAATGGCATCAGACAGGCTGGAAAACCAAGAGATCCAAACAAAGGACGGCGTTAAACAGAGCGTGAGGGAGCAGGGAGGAGATGTCCAGTGGGGTGTGGCGAGCAGGGTTGTTAAGCCTGGGTTTATTTAGCAGCTTTATTAATGATCCCAACGAAGGGGTGAAAAGCACATGAATAAAACATGCCCTGGATGCTCATCTGGGACATGGTGTGTGCACCGTGAAAAATGGGAAGCAGCACAAAGCTCTGGGCAGGAATTCCACGATGGAGCACGGAGGGAGGCAGAGCAGCTCCAGTAACACTCTGATCTCCTGCTATGGAATACGACCTTGCACCCCCTAATTCTTGAGGAAAATACTGTCTAAAAGGGCAGGAACCATCTGAGGGAAGGCCTGAAGATTCATGGGAGAAATAAACTTTTATAAACTCTGGAAAGCCGCGGGCTGGGGTCTGATCTCTGCTGGTCGGTGCATTCCTGGCACTGCTCAGTTCAACATCTCCTCACTTGGGAATCGGCACCAGAAGTGCTGAATTCTAGGGAAGCTTCTGCAAGGCAAAACACTGCAGACTTAAAAAATCCCCCCAACTGCTTTTAATCACATTGTTTATTTACAATTTCATTTCACAAGTTAATATTTACATAAATAACCTCCTAAGTGTGACTTTGGATTTAGGCTGCTCCCTTTTTGAGGGCTCCACCTGAGAGCAGTTAAGCCTCGTGCCACGTAACACTGACGAGTTGTTATTGATTTTTATGTCCATGGCTTCTCAAAATGAGACTCGATAATTTTTGCTGGACATTCACACACATGTTCAAAGTGGGAAAAACCCTTTGAAACTCGTGGCTGGCCATGAATTTGTCAACAAAGAGCAGAGCTGTGTTGTTTCAAGTCTTTAATTACATACGTGGCGGTTGGAACTGGATGATCTTCAAAGTCCTTTCCAGCCCAAAACATTCTAGGATTCTACAGTTCTATCATATCAAAACTGTACAACATCCCAGAAAGGTATTTGTGGGCAGATTATACCAATAAGGCAATGCCAGGTTCAATACACAATATCACCGGTAAAACATCTCTCGATTCATAAGACCCTTATTCCAAAGGGTTTGTCCAACTCCCTCTCCAGCTACTTGGAAAAATGTGTTTACTGGGCGAATAAAACCCAACAGAGGGAATTCAAGAGTCACTCTCTATTAATGAGTTAACATCACTCAGTCACCTACAATTTAATTTTTCTGAAGCCCTGAGATTTTAATTTGGGTAATACTTCTATTAATTACAATGTCTAATAACAATGTCAAATTCAGACATCTGTTAAAAACATGTAATGTTAATTTATTGGAAAATCTCCAGCAGTGCTCAATTAAAATGTTCCCCAGTTAAGTCAATGCATATGATTTGTCATGAAAAGCAAAATGGGATACTGTTAATAAAAATAACAGCAAATTCAAAACAGTAAGTTTTGAGTTGCAGATTGACCAAATTCAAGACACAGAACTTTTTATTAGGTGGCAGAAAGAAGAATTTTGGGAATCGGGATAATCTCACATTGGCTTGGGAGCCTTGCTCTAAATTAGCACCTACGGGAAATATTTCATGGAATCATGGAATGGATTGGGTTAAAAGGGACATTAAAGCTCATCCAGCCCCATCCCCTGCCATGGGCAGGGACACCTCCCACTATCCCAGGGTGCTCCAAGCCCTGTCCAACCTGGACACTTCCAGGGATCCAGGGGCAACCACAGCTTCTCTGGGCAACCTGGGCCAGGGCCTCACCACCCTCACAGGGAACAATTCCTTCCCCATATCCCATCTATCCCTTCCCTCTGGCAGTGGGAAGCCATTGCCTGTGTCCTGTCCCTCCAGACCCTTGTCAAAATTCCCTCTCCACCTTTCTTTTAGGCTCCCTCCAAGTACTGGAAGGGGCTGCAATTATGTCACCCCAAACCTTCTCTTTTCCAGGCTGAACAATCCCAATTCCCTCAACCAGTTTTACACTGCACATTGCAAGAAATATTTATTAACCTTTACTTATCGGATTTTTTCCTGCTGTAATTTCAGTTTCCCATCACAAGACATTTTTCTTGTTCCTTTAAATATTTAGATTCACTGAGGCCTGTATTTGCCAGGGTGGGTTTTGCTATTTTAAAATAATTCCTGAACTTCACAGCAGAATTAAACTGAGATGTGAAACACCCAGCGCTTTCCATCAGAACGCTGTCATCCCCTTATCACTCCCATGCCTCCCCACACATCCCCACCGCTCCATCCATCTGGATTTAAGAATCCATGAATCCACAGCAGCGACGCCCAGCCCGGTTTTAGCGACACATCCCAATTCCCACAGTCCCTGAAAGCCCAGCTGACGTTCCCTTTTGCCTCGTGGAGCCGTCGGGAGCAGCGTGTGGCTGGTGATAGAGTATCTCCCTCACACACATTCCCACTCCGCGGCAGATTATCCGCCCGGAGGTTGCACCAGGCTCCCGTCAGCTGTCACTCCATGGATGAGCGGGAACGCTCCAGTGCCTCGTCCCCCCTGGCCCTGCTGACAGTGATAAATGACCAGCCCCAATGCTCAGCTGAGCCTCCCAATCTGCTCCAGCCTTTTTCCTGGTGGTTTTCCCCCCTCGGCACAGCGAAGGGAATCCGGGAGAGCCAAGTTGGGCTTTGTTGAGAAAAAGGGAATTGTGATTTTACTGCTTGAAGCAGCTCAGAAGCTGATGGCAAAATAAAGGTGAGTGTTACCAACCACTGGTTTGGGTTTGTGTGGCCAGGTTTGGTCACACAACCCAAACCATTCCATAATTCCACGATTCCATGAAGATTCCAGAGCCTTTCCCCATGTCCAGCAGAGCCAATGTATGTACGGAGCCAGTGGTGCCTGGGCCAGGGGAGGAGTGGCCAAATGAACACAACATTTGTTAAAGACGTGATTTGTCATCACCAATGCAGCACCTAATTTCACTTTAATTTTCCAGGGAATCCAGTATTTCCAATGAATTTTACTCCTGTGAGGAAGAAAACAACCTCATGAAGCCCAGTAAGGGTTGACTAGGGTATGATATGGAGTGGTTGGGGAAGGGATTCTAATAAAAAACATTTCTGAAGTCAAATGGCAAGTAGTTACCCCAATCTAAAAATTTGCTACAGCTTCATCATGAACAGCTGACACAGCTTAAGGCTGACATTCTATTTCTCAGTGATGAGAAATGCAAAATAAAATGTATCATAAGTGACAAATGTCTTTTTTTTTTTCACTTTTATCTTAAGCCAAATAAATCACCCCACGATTTAAGGCTCAAACTCTGCTTCTTTACTGAAGTTGTGACCATCGAACACCAAACCTCTACAAAGCTGCATCTATGGCATCCATCCTGAAGGGCTGGCTCACAGAAAACTCCCAGTTCCCATTTTGTACTTTCCAAAGCGTGTGAGTGATTTAGGATGGGATGCAAAAGTGGGTTTGAATGAAGGAGGATGAGTTTGGCTGCTCAGCAAACCTCAGTAAGTGACACAAGTTCTCAGAGGGTGCCAGGGTTTGGCAGGGAACCACAGAATCATGGAGTTGGATCCATAGAACATCCTGAGTGGGAAGGGACCCACCAGGATTATGAATTCCAGCTCCTGGCCCTGCACAGACACCCCAACAGTCCCACCCTGTGCATCCCTGAGAGTGCTGTCCAAACTCTCCTTGAGCTCTGGCAGCCTTGGAGCTGTGAGAAGAGAGCAATTCAGACTTTCTAAAATCAGGTTTCAGCTTTGAACTCCCTTCTGAACAAGGTTTTCTCCCACTCTCTGCATCTCCATCGACTGTGGAACAAGGAACATGGGAGATTTTAGCTCCCTCATGCTAAAATTAGCTTCTTTATGCTCATTTCTATGAATAGCCCCACAAATCGAAACACATTTCAGCTGAAAATGAGAATTTATTCGGAAAATCACCAAAATGAACATTTCAACTCATTATGGCAAGAGAGATAAACAAATAAAGCATGGAGTGTTGTAGGCTGGAAATTCTAAACATGATTCATCTCATCCTAAAGCCAATCAGCTAAAATATTCCAATCATTCCTTGAGGACCTTTAACCTGTTGTGATGTGAGGGAGCCAGGGGTGACTGGCCTGGGGTGAGATTGGCCCAGTGAATCCAACATTTTTTATTATTTGTAAAGAAGTGATATGTCATCTCCAATGCAGCACCTAATTTCATTTTAGTTTTCCAGGAAATCCACTATTTCCAATGAATTTCACTCCTCTGAGGAAGAAAACAACCTCATGAAGCCCAGTAAAGGCTAACTGTGTTATGATGGCAGCGTTAGTTGAACCCCAACATTTATTATTTTAGTAGAAAAAATTCCATAAATAACAGAGAATCCACTTTCCTCACATAACAGAAATCCAACCTTTCTCTCAATGAAGAAATATAAAGTACTTGTACCCAAATCCACAGCACATGCCTTTTTTCCTTAAAGTTTCCTCTTTTTATTAACAAATAAAGTGCCTTGTTTAGAAGTTTAACATTTTTCCCAGTTTTCTTTTGCTCTGAACAATCTTAATAACAGAATTTAAATCTTCAGATCTATCATACACTGAAACTACTGACAAACTGAGCTAATGCTTGTGGTTTCATGCCAGCCAAAGCAGATTTTTGGGACATAAAAGAGATGTAGGGGTTTTTAACAACTTTTTCCTTCCTAAAATGACAAAACTAATGATGGTTTTAGTCCTTTAATGTGTCTTGATTTATGAGAAATAAACATAACGAAGTGCCCTGAGTTTTTAAAACCTATTTAACAGAAAACCACAACAGTCCTACAATATTTTTACCCTTCTATTGCTGAAATAGTGTCACAAATGGGATTCCAATTTTGCACTGATTTTTCTTGCCTCAGCTGCAGCCTCTGATGCTACAGAATCAACCCACAACGATTCAACAGCTCCCATTGAACTGATGGCAGACTTTCCTTAGAGCTCAGCACTTAATATTGTGGGATCTTTCCAAAAACTGGCTCCTGGGTATTACTTCAACTGGTATTCAAGGAGAATAATCGGATTTTACCAGGGTTGGTGCACATTTAATCACATAACCTGGAGAACTTCCCTCATGATGAGGTTCAAGTTTTTTTCTAAGAAGCTACAACTTCTCACAAATGATCCACGTGCCAAATTTTGTATCAAGCAACTCACAGAAAGATCTGAGCCTGGAAGTTATGGTTCCGAGTTTGTGGTATTTTTGAATTTAAACTGATTTTGGAAATAAGTTATCTTTGTACAAATGTAGATGGAATAGGGTTGGGCTGCTGCCAAAATTCAGACTGCAAGCTTTGCCTGCTCCTGACTATCAAAGATTCAGGGGAGATGCTCACAGATGAAAGGCTCTAAATGACATTTCCAAAGCTCCAAAATAATGAGTTAATTGGTGAAAAAAACCCTATAATTAAGTTTCTCTGACCTTCTCATATTAAAACATTTCCAATAATTATGTTTTTCTCAACACTTTATAATATGTCTCAAAGTAAGATAATGTTTATTGCTCTAGATCCATAAAACACTCCAGACCCAATTTAACAAGCAGTGAGGGAATAATGAAAATATAATTGCTGTCTTTATTAAAGTTACTGCTGAAATTTCCCTGGTATTTGAAAATCAGCAACCTAAATTGTGCATTCAATATAAATATATATAGAGAGATGGTGATTTACCAGGTAGGGTAATGTAAGTTAAAAAAACAATTATGAGTCAGAAATTACAAGGGATCTTAAGGCTCATCCTGTGCCACCCCTGCCACGAGCAGAGACACCTTCCACTATCCCAGGTTGCTCCAAGCCCATCCACCTCTTTGCTCACTTGAAGGCAAAGTTTCTCTTCCAAATGAAAAAAGTATCCAAGGCTCTTTCAGGAAAACCACTTCAAATTCTGTTTACTGCAGCCATGGGATTCTGGAAGCAGTTACTGCAAAGTGTTAGAATAGCAGCATAAAAATGGGAACTTGAGGAGAATGACAGGCTCTTTGTTTCTGAAAGAACCAGGCTGAGCTTTTTGTGCCACTGATGCTCAAAAGCGTATTTCATATTTCAGGGGAAGACCACAGAAACAGAGTCTCCAAACCAAGCTCTATGGCAAAACACAAAGCATCCTTCTAATCTTCCCTATTTTTTTGAATCCTTCTGATCTCAAGATTCTTTCTGAGCTCAGGGTCATGTCTCCATGAACGTTCTACATTATCCTGTAGAGTGGAGCACCACGTTCCCAATTCGCCGTGTCAGTTAAATCAAATAATTATTGTTACTATTGTTATTTTATTTAGCAATGCAGCCACAGAACTTTTAATAAAGGACTTTTTGTGATGATGAATGAGAAAATTACTTTGGGGGATAAAGGAAGCCAGGTCTATGCCTGCAATGATACATGAAAGTTTAAAGAGTGGAAGAAAAAGCAAAACATCATATTTATCGGAAGGAAAAAATAAAGAAAATTTAAAATTTAATTGGTCACTTTATACAGGTTTTGTTCCCTTAAACCTCCCCAACAATGGCAGGTAAAAAAGTTTAAAAAGATCTCAGCCCAAAACACCAGGAGTTCTGAAACAACTTGGAGCAATACCATTCATGTAATTAATTTTAAACCTTCCTATACCAATATTTTAACTTCCTTCATAGAAAACAAAAATTATTAATTCAGACACTTGCCTTTCAGACTCTAAAATTTCTGCATTAAACACAGCTTTTCATTATTCCCGATCTAATAAGTCCTATTCTCATCTGGGCTATTAGCAACTCAATAAGTAATTACCATCCACCTTAGGCTGTTCCAGTCCATTAGACCAGTGCTGATGACTCAGGGGAGGCACAAAATGAGGAGCACAGGGCTCACGAAGGAACAGAAAGTGAGCAGAGGAAATGCTGCAGCTGGAACTCCTCCCCATGGCTGGGTTTACTGAGAAACACTCAAATGAAATAAAATAAAATTGGTATGATCGAATGTAGACTGAATTTGTAAGGCCTTGCACAGATAAATATAAAAGCTGTTCTCTCTGACGTTATAGAGGAGTATGAGAGCAGGAATTCATCCCTGATCTAAGCATAAGGAATTTATTCCTAAGAGACACTATTGGCAGCAAATGGCACCGATTCATCTCCACACAGCACAGGCTCTGCTCCCCCACTGAAGGCCAAGAGTTACCCCACAGATTCAAACAGGTTTGGAAGTTAAATTAATCCTGATCATTTTCTCACCCAGACCAACAATTCCAACCTTCCAGTACCTGAAGGGAGCCAACAAGAAAGATGCAGAGGGAATTTCTACAACAGCCTGGAAGGACAGGACAAGGGAGAATGGCTTCAAAGTGAAAGACAGTAGGTTAATATGGGATACTGGGAAGAAATTCCTCCCCGTGAGGGTGGTGAGGCCCTGGCACTGTGGCTGCCCCATCCCTGGAAGTGTCCAAGGCCGGGCTGGATGGGGCTTGGAGCAACCAGAGAATCACAGAATTGCTGAGATTGGAAAAGCCTTCTAAGGTCATTGAGTCCAACCATTATCCCAGCCCTGCCAAGGCCATCACTAAACCCACAGAATCACAGAATTATAGAATCATTTTGGTTGGAAAAGGCCTCTGAGATTATCAAGTCCAAACCATTGAAGGTCAAAGGTCAATTGCCTTTTCTCAGTGATCAAGGGAATCTCTAAGAAAGCAGAGGAAATTCACTTAAAATCCTGTTAGGCAAAGGAAGGAGCAGCAAGCTGGATTTCTCCACTGAGAGCATCCATGTCCCAAAACTCTTGGGTAAAGGTCAGCTTTTTCTTGCTTTATGTCCCAAATGGATACCCTTGGGTTTAAATCCCCGCCCCTAAGAGCCACACCCACACAACTCTTAAATCCCTGCAGGGATGGGGGCTCCAGCACTGCCCTGGGCAGCTGAACCCTTTCCATGAAGAAATTGTTCCCAATATCCAACCTAAACCTCCCCTGACGCAACTTGAGGCCATTTCCTCTTGTCACAGATTGAGAGGGGAGGTTCCAAGTGGATGTAGGGAGGACTGTGAGGATGAAGCACTGGAACACTTTGCACAGAGAGATTGTCTGTCCCTGCTTTGACCCGAGACCTCCCATGGTCCCTCCAGCCTGAGTCAGTCGTGTTCCTACCAGATGATTTGTCCTTCTGAAAAGAGAAATTTTAGGAAATGATTGAGGGTCCACCTCTGTCAGGACAAACAGATTTATAGGCAACATCAAGTGTCCAAATAAAACCACTTGGTAATGAACTTCACACAGCGTTTTCAATCCCAGCTCTTAAATTAAAGACTGCCTGACACAGCCTGTCCAGGGCTTGTGACTCACGGATTTGTTCCTCACTGGTGTTTATACAAATGAATTAAAATTGCATAACTGTCAACAAAACATTTAGAGAGGATTGAGATGGTTCTGCTGACCAGGGTAACAGCATCATAAACACTTCTGGGTAAGTGCCCACAATTAAAGGGACATCCAAATGTTGAAATAGATGCAAAGAGATCTCAAATGTCCACAATTAAATGGACATCCGAATACTGAAATAGACATGTAGAGTTCCCAAATGCAGGAAAAAGTATGGCCTGGTTTGCGTGAAGGCTGTTTGTCATTGTGCAGATAATTTTACATTTGATTTCTCTACTCAGGATGGCTCGTTAGTTTAAGTAAAACAAATGCTTAACATTCATTTTATTGAACTCTGTCTTGTCAAATCAAAATCAGAGTTAGGGCAAAAATGCTTTCGCTGTAGTTTTCTGGAACTTTCCAATTCAATCTCAAGTTCACCACAGCAATTAAGGACAGGGTATTTTTAATATCAATATTTACTGCTAAACATGAATGAGAAGATTTCTAACAGATTCATCAAAACAATCCTTTGATCATTTGGCCACCTCCGTTATATTCCCATTTTACAGACAGAAACCAACGGAATTTCACAGGATCAGTCACAGCCACTTCAACAGCCTCGCGGATGACACACACTAGAAAATTTTTAATGAGCTGATCTGTAAGGAAAAATGTCTTTATTAAGATGTGTTGTTTCTCTCTCAGTGGCTAAATGATTGTTTCCAGAAGCAATAATCAGCTACTGATATGAAGGCACCCAGTTAATTAGCGAAGGATTGTACTATTCGAAAGCTGCATTATTCAGTCAACCATAGGAAACAGTTTTATTTTACAATATTATTAAATGCAGCTTTTGAAATTGTTTAGCTGGTAATGCAATTCTTGAAACATGATTTTCACTAGAAAAATATCTCTGTTGGTTAATAACTGCAAAAGAAAACACGCAGAGCAAGGCAGCCCTGTTGTTGTGCAACAGGATTATTTCTTTTTATTGCTTTTCATCTTTTAATTATTGTAGTAGAGACTACAATAATCTCTAATAAACAATTATATAAAATTCTTGGACAGTGAACTGAGAATCAAAATGCAATTAAATTGCTTTCCTTGTTGTATTTCATGCAGAAAGTGGTGGATAAAATCTTAATATATGACTTTTTGGAACTCCAGCAAATCACTAAAATGTGGATTTTAGGTGTCAAAGATTGGGAATGAAACTCAGTTCAATTACATAGAGAGAATGTTCACACAAAGACAAGGGACTGCTTTGTTTGTTTGCTCAAAAAATAAATCCAGATCAACTGAACAGCAGGTAAAGAAGGTCTGTAAATTTAAATTATGACATTTATTCAATCATAGAATCCCAGAATGGTTTGGGCTGAAAGGGAACTTAAAGTTCATCCAGTGCCACCCTCTGCCATGGGCAGGGACACCTCCCACTACCCCAGGATGCTCTAAGCCCCACCCAACCTGGCCTTGGACACTTCCAGGGATCCAGGGGCAGCCACAGCTTCTCTGGCTTCGTAGCCAGTGGGACTTTAAAACTGAAAGACTGAGGAATTATTTCTACGACTTCCCCTTCTTATTTTTCTTTTCTGTTTTTCCCTGAGAAAACAGGAAAAGAAAATTCCTGGTCTTTGCCTCAGTTTGCTGCTTCAGACTTATTTTCCTCAAAGCTGCAAGCAAAGGTCAGTTGGAACAAGTTGAACAAGTAAAAAACTAAATCACAGAAATGGTTGGGACCTTTGCCCAAAGGTCTTTCCTAAATGACACTCCCATGGAAGATGCAGTTCCAAAGAAACCTCTAACAAGTCTCTTTCCATGAACAGTGAAGTGCTGTAAAGGACAAAGGTCCTGTTCTAAAAAAATTGGCCAAAAAAAAAAAAAAAAAAACAAACAGGTAAAGGAACAGTTCATACCCAGGCTGGAGAAAATGCTCAGCAGCAGAAAGAAAAAGAAGGTGTGAAAAGGGGAGTTTGTCTCTTTGATCTCCTGTGAAGTTATTTGGGAATTGCCTAAGGAAAAGTAACAATAATCATGGAATCATGTCATCCCATAATGGTTTAGGTGGGGAGGGACCTTAAAGACCATCCAGTTCCACCCCCTGCCATGGGCAGGGACACCTTCCACTATCCCAAGTTGCTCCAAGCTCCATCCAACCTGGCCTGGAACATTCCCAGGGATGGAGCAGCCACACTTCTCTGGAAAAACCATTCCAGGTCTGTAATGGAAGGTTCTGGACTGGAGCTCACCAGTAGTAAATGAACTCTGTAAGGGGAGATGCAAAGGTACAAAAATAAATCACCAGGACACAAATAGATCATTGATTTCACCACTGCAGTGAGTGACAGCAAAAAAGGGAGCATTAAAAAGGCAGAAGTGAAAAGTTACCCCAATCTCCTAAGAAAAGGGGGCTGGCAGTGAGACTGACACATTCTGAAATGTCACAGCTCAACACCAGCTTACTGGGGAGTGGAAAAGGAGCACAATATGAAAGATGAGCCTGGAGACAGATTACAAGAGCCCCATCTTCTTCCCTCCTCCCTCTTCATCCAGTCCAGATATTTTATATGAATCGCACTAAAAGAAATACATGCAAAGATAAAGGAAGGGTAAGAAAAGATTCTCATCGAGAAGTGAGGATGAGGAAACTTTTATTTATTGACTGTAAATTTGGGCTAAGGAAGCAGCACTTTCAACCACAGCACTTCCAGGCACTAATAAGGATCAATAATGACAAAATGACACTTTGATTACAGCCAACCGAGAGGAAAAAAGATTTGACACAGTTCATGGCAGCAGGAAAAAGTAGGGACTGGAAAAATGCCAAGCCATTTAATTTAGAGCTTGATTAGGCCACCTTCCCCTTACGCCCTTCCACAAACAGCAGAGCAAGATAAGGGGCAAAGCACTCCTTGAACTGGAAGAGGGGGACTTGATTTATTTTCAAAATCTGGGACATTTCCAAATCTGAAGTAGGCTGTCAGCTTGTTGATAAGTTATAGAACATGACAAGCAGTATTTAGTTTGGGAACTGTTCTCCAAAATCTCTCCCTCCTTTTCACCAGCCCTGCTTCACCCAGGCATGAAAGGGCTGTAAGGAGTTTTTTAGGGCCATCACCTCAGTTTTCAGCCAAAAGAGTGGCTCAAAAGCAATTAAAGGCATTCTCAGAAGCCTCCAAGTGTTTTGAATTTGCTTCTATTTAGGGTTTTCTTTGAAAAAACAACTCGATTGATTGTTTGCTTATCACCTCGAGCACATTCAGTGAGTGCTGAACAAGCTCTCCTCATGCAGGAGAAAAAGGGAGAACTACTGGAAAACTCTTACTCATCCTGCTCCTCTCCAAGAGACCAGGAACAGGCACAAAACCTTTGGAAAGACACGCTGGCAGATGGAAGACAGCAAGTGGCAAGAAACAGAGTTAAATTACTTGCTGCACTCTTCTCCAGTGTTAATTCAGAATTTGGGAGAGCTGCTCAGTGGCTCTGGGCCAAAATAAGCATCAGCAAAAATCCCACCCTGCTGTAGGAGTGACTCAAAGGAGGCAAGAGGTTCACACTGTTGGTACCTATATTTATAAATGTATATTAAATGTAGTAAAAGAAGAAAAAAAAATTTAAAAAGCAAGGAAGTTACTGAGTTACCCTGCACACTGGAAACATTCAGGCACTTAAATACAGCCGATGTTATTTTAGAGGCCTAAGGTCTCTGAGACACCTGCACAAAACTGAGCAAGAGTGAGAGATTTACAATGATGTTGTGGTTATTACAGTTCATGGAACACATATGGAATTCTGCATTCCCAGGAAGAAAAGGAACAGCCACTAGAAAGAGGGAAGGCTTATTGGAGAATAGTGGTGTAAAGAGACACTATTAAAAACACCAATTTAATAATATTCAAGCTCAAGAATCACAGAATCATAAAATGATTTTGGTTGGAAGGTTAAAGCTCATCCCATTCCATCCCCTGCCATAGGCAGGGACACCTTCCACTATTCCAGGGTGCTCCAAGCCCCATCCAACCTGGCCTTGGACACTTCCAGGGATGAGGCAGCCACAGCTTCTCTGGGCACCCTGGGCCAGGGCCTCCCCATCCTCACAGCCAAGAATTCCTTCCCATTATCCAATTTAAATCTCCCCTCTTTTAGTTTAAAGAAGATGACCATGAATGGCAAGTCCTCTTTAGAAAGGAAAGATTCATGAAGTTGGTGGATAAAAAGGAACATGGTGTCATCCAGACTGATTAGTTAGCAGACCATTGCATTACATTCATTTATTAACAGAGTTTTTCCTTTATTAAACACAGCAGAATATTTTTCACAGCCATCAAATGGAATCCATCACCCTTCCCAAGGAAAAGTCCACAAGTAGAGTTTGGACTGATGAACAAGGAGGGAACAGGATGGACAGATCGTGGAGTAAATGAATATACTGGGAATGGACAGGGGTCCAATTACCACAAATAAATCCCATTTTCCCCAGCCAGGGAATAAAAGGAGGTAGGTGAAGAAATCCCTCCAACCTCTCCTCACACTCACCAGGAAAAATGCTGCACCAGGAATGGTTTGTGCCCTGAGCCCTCGCGATCCATAACAGATCCACCACGGCCCAGGTCAGGGGAAAAGCTCCAAACCAGAGCCATTAATATTTGTGCTTGATTAGTGGTTTTGATGTTCAAATCAGTACTAAATGTTAATGACTTAATCAGCAACGGAAAGAGATATAATTTGAATTAGTGTTGATCTTGACAAGGAAGAAAATTTAATACAGGGAAATGAAGTGACTCAAGTAAAGAAGTCACAGTCGTTACAATCGAGGACATAAACTGTGGGAATTCTAAAGGTGCTGAAGTCAGATTTGTACGATTTGGATTCTGCCCTTGAATGTGTCACGAGCTTCCTGAACTGGGACAGGCAAATCACTCTAGTTGAACATTTGAAGCTGGAGATTATCTTTCAGAAGTGAGACAAAAGACCTAAAAAGCAGAGGGCAAGACTTCCAAAAGAAGGCTGACTCAGAAATGGAAATCAATGAGCAGCAAACCCAAGGCCTGACCCTGTGAATTGAACCAAATCCCTGCTCCAGTCCAACTGAACTCTGTTATAGGACACATAAAATCGTATCGTGGAGTGGTTTGGGTTAGAATGGACCTTAAAGCTCATCCTGTTCCAACCCCCTGCCCTGGGCAGGGACAACTTCCACTAGCCCAGGGTGCTCCAAGCACTTTCCAACCTGGCTTGGAACATTTCCAGGGATCCAGGGGCAGCCACAGCTTCTCTGGGAAACCTGGGCCAGGGCCTCACCACCCTCACAGCCAACAATTCCTTCCCAATATCCCATCCAAATCTCCCCTTTTCCAGTTTAAAGCCATTCCCCCTAGTCCTGTCCCTCCATCCCTTGTCCCAAGTCCCTCTCCAGCTCTCCTGGAGCCCCTTTAGGCACTGGAAGGGGCTCTGAGCTCTCCCTGGATCCTTCTCTTCTCCAGGTGAACACCCCCAGCTCTCCCAGCCTGGCTCCATGTAATTGATGTACAAAACAAACTCCAGCCAAACTCATTTATATCATTACAAATCTCCAGACAGTAATTAGTGATGGAGAAAAACGCTCACCACAGGTACCGCTCTGCATTATTTTACAACGTGTGACACATTAATGCCTGAGCTCTCCCTGGGTGAAGGACACAGAAGAACAAAGGGGCTCCTGGGGGCCACAGTCCCCCTCGTTAGTGCTGCTCTGTGTTTGGGCATCCTGCACTAGAGCCGATCCCAAAACATTCCTGTGGAAAGCTGGGCTGAGATTCTGGCAGGATGAAAACCCTGGGATCTGCTCTATTTCTGCTTAAGCAGCACTTGCTGTGCAGGGATGTGCTCAGGAACTGGGATTTAACACTCTGCAAATTAATCACACGGGAAGGTCTTAGTCAAGTGTAGCATCCACCAGGAAAAGGGGCAACACAGGAGGAATATTTTGCAAAAGGTTGATATTTGCTGACCAAACTTCAAACTCAAGTAGGAAAATGTTAGAAATCACTCCTAGAAACCACAATCATTCATTGCAAGGAAAATATGAAACAATGCCCAGGGATTTTCCATCAGGAGCTCACGGGTAGCTGCAGTGTCCTTGCACTGATAATCGAGCTTGACCATTGCTCACAGTGGATTCATTTCACATTCCCTATAAAACTTCCATTGCTCAAAGAAAATTTTCCTGTTTCAATGTCTCCATCTATTCAATTGTTATAAACTCCTCATAGCTTTAATTCAGCTTCTTGTCAGGACACATTTTAAGAAAATAAAGGAATGTTTTACCCATATTTAAAATCAAAATCTTTACAAAAATTTAATTTGAGAGTTCCAATTGCCCCCCTATTTTAAAACAGGAATTTGGCTGTAAACCTTGGCTTGCTCAGCATTAAGTCTTCATTTGGATTTCTCAGTCTGGAATTCAAAGCAGAAGCCTCAAAGCTCATTGCTCTCTTCAATCAATCTAAAAACTGTCAAAATCCTCTGCTCTGGAGACAGGCTGGGAGAGCTGGGGGTGTCCAGTCTGGAGAGATGCACTGGCCTTTGTTATTAATTACTACTGACACACATAATTTGCATTTATCCCCTCACATGTGTCAGTATCCCACATTAAATCCCAGAAATTCCCATCTCAACAACCTGACTTGGAAGATTTTAAACAAATAAGACCTATAACAGAAAATAAAAACAAGCTTCAGGTTTAAGCTAATGAAAATTCCTACTTTAGTAAGGACTATTAATTAAGCAGAAAGACGTAAGTTTAGGATAAAGCCATTCTACGATTCTAATTAATTTTATGGTAATAATTTGCTATGACATCGTTGGAGTTTCTCTCCATTATTTTTCCAAAGGAAAAGAACAAACAGCAGCATGTCCCAGAGCTTTGGTGAAGGTTGTTGTCTAATGGTTTGTTTCATTTTGGTTTTAATTTGTAAAAAGGTTCAATTCTTTGTACACTGTAAATCAAATTAAGGCCTGCCTGGGGACTCATCAGCCCAAGCATCTAATGAAGAAAATACATCAGGGCTGATGCAAATTTATTGGCTGATTTCTGCACAAAGGAAACAACAAAACAGCCAAGAAGAACCACATATTAATGAGGAAGCAGATGATATTTAATTAAATAAATATCCTCGGCACTGCTCCAAGGAATGGCATTACAGGGGTGTTGGACAGACAAATTTTGAAGCAGGTTACTGAGATTTAAACAACATTGGTTTCCTCTCTGCTTATAGAGCAAATAAACAGTTCCTAGAAATCAGACAAATAAAAGTACAGTAACAGCACAGGTTCTCTGCCGACATTTAATTGCTTCCTTGAAAAGAAAAAAATCTATTTTTGTTAATGCCACATTGATACTTATTGCTAGTACTTTCATTCCTTCCATGGAAATAATTCATCAGGTTAATTATTCTATTACTAATGGAATCTCAAATAATACACTGAGAATAGGTCAGAGAATTTTAAGAATTCCTTGTCTGGATGACAAATGAAGGAGGGCTTTGAGGAATAGGTGTCCTTGGAAGTGTTTTAGGAATAGCACAGCAATTTAACCCTGACAAAGAACCTGGGGTGGGATGGAGATGAGAGAGATGATTCATTTGTTATTTCACCTGAGCATGGCTGAGACACAGACCCAGCAAAGGTTCCTTGAACTGAACCTGTGCAATAGAAGGGCTTGGAACTGGATGATCTTTGAGCTCTCTCCCAACCCAAACCATTCCAGGACTCCATGAAATTGAAATTCTGTTGTTCTCAGCATCTATTTTAGTCTTGGACCCTCAACAGGAAAAAGCTGTAACAGAATCAGGGTCTCCATAACAAAACAAAAGATTTGGTATCATTGTTCATATGGAATGTGTTTATATTTACTGGGGGTTTTCTGCTATAGTTTTATTTCAATTAGTGACATGGAAGGTGAATGAAGCTTTAGTGGATGACTAAAATGGTAGAATCTCCTAGAGGAGAGTGAGGTTTAACCATAGACTTCAATTTAATCCTACCTTAGTCTAAAAGTAAGAACATGATGCAATTTCTACTGATTTTTCACCTGTCCCATTTGGATTCTCAAATCCTTTGCAGACCCCAAACACCATCAACCATCAGTGAAGGCTGACCAGTTCTAGAGTCACTTGTGCCCCTTTTGGCAGCCAAACAAGGGACACCTTCAGTGCAATTGCAGGGAATTCTCTAAAATATGTCAGGTTTACTCACACGTTTTAATACCCACATCATGTGATGTCTCCCAGTTTTTTGTCTCTCCATTTTCTCTCCCTCTTCCTCCCATATCCATTTAGGAAAGGAAGAAAATCCACTTTTTATGCAGATGAGCAAATTTTGATTATTACTTTCATCCCTTACGTGTTCATTAGCAAGTACAAACCCAGACAAACATAAAGGATTCCACAATATGCAAACAGTTCCATACAGGATTTCATTACCCTCAACAAATGGGAGTTGTTAAAAAGTCTGAGCAGAAAAATCATACAGAACTAATATCTATATGTCTATAATGTCTATCAGGGTGTTTCTATCACTCTTCTTCACCATAATTTCACCAACAATATTTTTTCCTGGACTGTTATTGAGCTTTGAAGATTTAGCTGACAGGTTTGTCAGCAAAGCAGCAATAGTTTGAATCTTCCCCAAATCACTCTAATAACCACAGCTGTACTTTGAACTAAAACATCCCATTATCCCTCCTTTTGCAAGATTCATGTTGACTAGTCCTCAACTAAAGAAGAGTGAACGCCTCTTGAACATGTTTTACAGTGAAGAAACAGGCTGTGTGTGCACATGGGAGATAAAAGGAGCGTTCATCTCAGAAAAGTTATCAATAAACTATCTAAAAAAATGTAAATTCTAGCTTTCATTATTATTAATCACTGATTTGGGCCCTCTCTCCCTGGGAGCTGAGCAATCTGGCTCCAAGCCAGCAAAGCACTCAAGCATTTTCTTATCTTGCTGCATTGAAGTCGATATCACCATTCACACGCTCGAAGTTAAGCGTGTGCAAAACAGAATGTTCAGCCTCGCTCCAGCCTGAGCACCCCAGAACAGCGCAGTTAATGGAATATGGAAATGGGAGAATCAAATCCTAGGCCAGGATGTTCTACAGATTGAAATAATGCTCATTTTTAAATAGCTCTATTCCTCCAAGATCTGCTCCGTTTCCTCGGGTTGACAGTGTCCGATGGAGGAGAACGATGGGAGGATTACAATTCAAATATTATCTTATCCTATTTATCCCTGTATCCTATAAAACTGTAATTGCTGGGGACTCGAGCCATGCCTGGCGGAGCTCTGGCTGAAATCAGAGTTGGAGCAGGGCTGAAACTCTCCCTGTGTGCTTTTCCGTGGATGCTGGGAGACTTCAGGACGTTCAAGCTTTTGAAAACCTCCATTAAAGAGCTTCTATGAACTCCTGTTGCAGTTTCCATAGAAACAGCTGATCATAATTTCAGGAAGAATATAAAACCTTTTTCAACATATTTGATAGTAATTTTCTCCAAATGACCTCCAGGTAATTAATGTGATGGTTTGACCCCTGCTTTAACATTATTTTCTAAGAAACAAGCTGCAATGCTCCATTAAAAACCTGAATGCATTGTTCATACCAGGCGAAAAAGACCTTGGAAGCTTAGGATCTACTCAGGCAGGGATTGTGTACGTGGCCAGTTCATGTTTCTGCTTCTTTTGAGATGTTTCTCTGACCTTGGGAAAGATCACATTGATGTGATGACCTCTGTGCCTTTGCAGAATTCGCAGTCAGAAACCTTGACTTTAAACCAAATAAAACCAGAGTTGTCCATCTTTCTAAATCTCACTGGGAATCTGTGAGGTCCAAACTTCAGGATTTATTGCATGACTTCCACACAACTAAAAGACTTTGTAGTGATCACCCTCTATCAGAGCAGTGCTGCCTTTCTGGAAATGCTCAGGCAGCACCAAAAGAACAACTCATTGTTCAGAATTTTACCTTATTTTCACAAAATGAAAAGCAAATCAAGTCAAAAAACACTTTTCTGTAACCCCAGATAATTAAATGAGCTGACTGGTTTCCACTTACATCAAGAATTATTTAGGATTTTATTCTGATGGTGGTATTAGGCATTCACAGTTTTGGAAAAGTCATCAAATCACAGAATGGTTTGGGTTGGAAGGGACCTAAAACCTCATCTCATTCCACCCCCTGCCATGGGTAGGGACACCTTCCACTATCCCAGGTTGTTCCAAACCACGTCCAACCTGCCCTTGAACCCTTGAACCTTTTCATTGTTCCAAATCTTTCAGTTCTCCTTTCCTTTCCCAGATGAACTCTGTTTATCCAGAGATACTTTCAGTTCTGCCTACAGTCCTACATTTACCAATTTTCTTTTATTTTGTTTTTAATTCCATAAGAAAATGTCATGGATCACCTGTCACTTTTCAGAGATCTCATTCCCAGCTATGTGCTTCCATCTTTTTGTATCATTTTATACAGAATGGCACCTTTGCTTGAAAATGAGTCAATACAAAAAACTCAAATGAAAAAGTAAAAGACTCAAATGAAAGGATGTTGCTTCCTATATAAAAAACTTTCCAGTTTTCTCCGAATGGGATTATTTGTATCCGGAATCATAAAATCATAGAACCACTGGAAAAGACCTCTCATACCACGGAGTTCAATCAATATGATCATCAATACATGAAAACTACCAGCTGATTAAAAGTATCCTGACAAATATACCCACCAGAGTGTGTCCTCAAACAATCTGGGCTATTTTGTGTATGTATTTAGAGATCTCTGCTGAGGTACAAAATAGACATCACTGTTTATGGGAGTGTGAAATTGTGCAGAGCAGAGATCTGTGTCTGACTCAGATCCTTAAACTGTTCCGTTCACATGGATGTTTTATTTTCCATTGGGTTCTGTTACCATTTGAAACCCGGCTGCTCTCATGGACAGAAATTTAAAATACAGTTATGATGATTTGCCATGGATCTCAGACACCTTCTAGCTAGCACAGAAGGAATTCTGACATTCCTAACATGGATGAGTTGAGTTGTTTGCTGCTCACTCCACGAAATGGGAATTTCCTGCATAATCTCCCTGGATCATCTCTTTCCACAATCTGAGACAATGTAACTCTATTTATAAGGAATAAAAAGGCATTTGTATAACAAGAGCTACTCCAATTCACTCCTGGGGGGAAAAGGAAGAACATTTCTTTCAAAATTTCAGTGGTTTTTCCACAGTTCTCAGGATTTGACCAGAGTTTCCAAGTATTCGAACAGGTTCTTCAGGCTCCAGGGTGGAAACCAAAGGTTTTACCCGACAGTGGCTGCGTGACCTGTGGGTGATGCTCACAGGAAACAGGTGAATTCCTCCAGAGCTTCTCCCTCACACAGGAGAGTTTAGAGTTGTATTTCCATAAACAAGGAAGAAACCCCTGCCTTTTCTTCTTGGATTCTGCATAACCTTGTAAATGTGCATTTAACCTTGTCACTCAGGTGGAAGGGACAACCTAATTCCAGTTCTGCAGGGACACCCTCACTGCTGTCTTCAATCTCATTTATGCCATCTGAATATCCACTGGTTTATTTACTTCTCTTCCCTCACTGTTTTTTTAATTTAAATTACTCTTTCCTGGAACTTTACACACCAGAAAAATCTTAACCTCAAGTTTCATGCTCCAGTATTTATCGTTACAGGACACTGATTGCTGGGTTGGCTGTCCAAAGTCACCGCTGTCCTCTCCTAAGGGCTCAAGAGCTGCTCTTTTTCCCTTGAAAAACTGCAGTGGGTGCAAAGGTTCTGTAACATGATCCTGCTACAGAAACTGTTCTAATTCAAAATTTTACTGTTAATAAACTTTCTCTGTAAATGTCTTTCTTGAGGGGAAGCAAAATCATGGAATAATGGAATGGTTTGGGTTGGAAGGGACCTTAAAGATCATCCAGTTCCACTCCTGCCATGGGCAGGGACACCTTCCACTAGCCCAGGTTGCTCCAAGCCCCATCCAGCCTGGCCTTGGACACTGCCAGGGACCCAGGGGCAGCCACAGCTTCTCTGGGCACCCTGGGCCAGGGCCTCCCCACCCTCACAGACAGGAATTCCTTCCCAATATCCCATCCATCCCTGCCCTCTGGCACTGGGAAGCCATTCCCTGTGTCCTGTCCCTCCATCTCTCCTGGAGCCCCTTTAGGCACTGAAAGATCATTCTTTTTAATCTTGATTTGTTATCTTCAGTTCTGTAAAGAACATTTCCTCACCTTTTTAGTCTTTAAAATGCAAGAGGAAAAAACTGCATTTCCCCTCCACCAGAATTTGTTCCATTTCTGGCGTGCTTTGCTCAGCTCCAGCTTCTTGTGAAAGAAACTGACACGTAAAATTGAACTTTATTTCCCCAAAGGATCCTTAACACTGTTCAGGATTTCCAGTAGATATGGGAAGTGCTGAATCTACTGCTCTGTTGCTAAATGAGTGGAAAACTTCCCTTCTTTGCTGATTGTGGTTCCTCAGCTTCCCTCAGCTTATTTATTGAGGGGAAACACTTTGAATCCTATTGAAATCTCTACTGAAATTTTATTCTGAAAAATTCAGTGTATTGGTTGATTACATACAGAGCCAAGCCAGTTTGTTTGTGCTATTTTTAAAAGATGTCCAAAATAGAACACAGTGCTCAAACCAGGCAAGTAGGGCAGAATAATGACCTTATTCGAGGTGTTTGACACTTTCAATAGGATCACATTGCTTACTGTATGAAACTCCTCAGCTCCTGCAACCATGTACTCCAAACCTGCAAAATCCCACTATCATTTTGTAAGACAATTCCCAGAATTTTATGTATTTTTCATACACCTCACACAGTTTATTTGCACTTCAGCTGTCATTTCACCTTTCTGTATAGCTTTAACACCTCAATCCCCTCTTTTCCTGCGGGCTTCCAGGTTCCTAAAATTTATCTGAAAATTCTCACGAGTGCACTCACTGAAAATTGTATTTTAGATCATCCAGTGATAATCTCTTCTACCATCGAACTGTAGTTGCAGTGGATTAAAAAAAACTCAAAGCCACATCTTGGGACACATGGAGTATCCTTTGGAAATGGGACGCTTGGGTTCACTTCCCTTCTACAGTGAATGTTTGTTTATTATTTATTAAGTGAATAAAAGGTCATGGAATAATTTAAATTGGAAAAGACCTCTGAGATCATTGAGTCCAACCACTAAAGGTCAAAGGTATTACCTAAAAAAAAATGTTTTCTTCACTGCTTGGTGATCAAGGGAATCCCTTAGAAAGCAGAGGAAGATCATTTAAAATCCTGTTAGGCAGCAGGATTTCTCACATCTGCTGAGATCATCCCTGTCCCAACTGGGTAAAATTCAGCTTCTTTCTGCTTTGTGTCTTCCTAGAGGTGCCTGAAATGGATACCCAGATAGCCCCAAGTTGTTTTTAAACCAAAGGACCTGTTTTACCCAGTTTCCTTTGTTTTCAGCAGGAAAAATTTAGATTATGTCATGGATAGAGTCACATAAAATTATGGGTTGGAAGGGACCTTGATATGTCATGGATAGAGTCACAAAATTATGGGCTGGAAGGGACCTTGAAGCTCATCTCGTTGCACTCCCTGCCATGGGCAGGGACACCTTCCACTATCCCAGGTTGCTCCAAGTCCCATCCACAACTTCTTCAAACTGAATGTGTTAGTGAGCCAGAAGAACTGATTGGTTGCATAGATCCATTTCCACCTTCTTGTTTGTACCCCCAGCAATCCCAGCAGGATTGGGAAAGCAATTTCCTGCCCAGGAGCAGGACAGGGACAGCCCCCACACATCACTGCGGGGCCAAGAGCCACCAACAGCAACTGCAACAGGAGCTTGGACAGAACTGCACTTTAACACCCCTAAATTCAGGTGTATTAACCCCGAGCTGAGTCCAACCCCTACGGTGAAGTTTTAGCTCAGCAGCTGTTCAGGTTTTTGGCAACTCTTCCCCCACCTATTTCCCACCTATTGCTGTAGGAATCAAGTTGATATTATGCTGTTACTGTTCATTTTTACACTAATCACTTCAGAAAGAGGGTTTGTAAAGTGTCCAATTTCCATTTCTTCTTGAGAGCTCCATACTTCACTCCCTTTTGTCTTCTTAAAGACATTCACCATAGTTTACAGGTGAAATAAAAGGGATACTGATACAAATTCTTATTATTATCCAATCATTTTCCAAAGAGGAAATTAGGATTTGTTGGCACTCCTCAAATAATAATTCAGCACACAAATCTTACTTTGCTCAGGGAACAGGTCCTACATAAACACATTTATCCTGTTCTCAGCTGTTCGCCAGTCACCGCCTAATCCTCTCCAGCACTTCTGTTTTCCTAAAGAATATTAAAATATTCAATCATATCTTAAAAATGAGATTATAGAAACAACATTATAAAAAAAAAGAGGTAGATTTGGCGGTATCGCCTCGAGACCACCCTAGGATTGGGATACACTTAGCCAGGTATTGCATATTTCATATATATAGAGATATATATAATGAATGGCTTGGGTTGGAAAGGACCTAAAACATCACCTAATTCCACCCCCAGCCATGGGCAGGGACACCTCCCACTAGCCCAGGTTGCTCCGAGCCCTGTCTAACCTGGCCTTGAACACTTCCAGGGATCCAGAGGCAGCCACGGCTTCTCTGGGCATACATAAATATATATATACACATGGATATATATTCACACACATAAAGAGATAAAGTCCATATCTCTAACAAGAACATGTGGACAAATGACAGCAAATTACCATTATTTCTTGATAGAGTTCCAGATTTCATTTGGTAAGATCATGAGGAACATGATTACTTCACATTTTTTACATTCTTGGATATGATGTAATGTATCCACACATTAATTGGAAGTTTGGTCACAATTAGCATGTAATAAATTCCTGATTAGTTGTATGTATTTAGAGCACTTTAATTGGTTTGTTTCCATTGATATAATGTACTGTGGTTTAAACTCTGTAATTTAGAGGTTGTACTTAGTTATCATTAATTGGCTCATCAATAGCATTGTCACAAGTGTGGGAGGGCTGCCTTAATTGTAGCTGAAACTCCCATTTCTCAGGAAACAAGTGATGTAACAATTTTCCCTCTGGCTGTGTTAGCACTTCATTTGCTGCTTTTATTAAGTGCTGTGGATTCTGAGTTTGCATTCTGTCCCTTTTTTTTGTAAAGCACTTGAAATGTCTCACAGCTGAACTCCTGTCATTAATTTCTTGTAAACTTGTAACTCCAGTGCTCAGAGGAAATACTTACCACACGTTCACTGCAGTGAAATGAAAAGTTCACTCACCATAGACTGGAAAACTGGCAGCCCTCTAAGCACAAATTCTGTTTTGTTTTGAAAGGTTATGTAGAGTTTTTAGGATTCTTTATTGGATTATGACCTAAAAATGACACATATATTTTTAAAATACATCTCTTTAATACCTATCTCTCTACTTCTACTCCGAGTTCTTTTTGCAATTTCCAATCGAAAATTGTTTTCCTCTGTGAATTTACCCTTTTTCATTTAAAAAGTTTGTTTTTCTCTCTGATTTCAATGGAACTGAAATCTTGCTTAACATTAACTTCGATTGTTTGAGTTCTATGTCATTTCAAGACTTACAATTATTTCAAAGGAATATTCCCCTAATTGTGAGAGAGATCATAAAATCATGGAATGGTTTGGGGGTGAAGGGACCTTAAAGCTCATCTTGTTGCAACCTGACACCTTCCAGGTTGCTCCAAGCCCCAACCTGGCCTTGGACACTGCCAGGGATCCAGGGGCAGCCACAGCTTCTCTGGGCAACCTGGGCCAGGGCCTCACCACCCTCACAGCCAACAATTCCTTCCCAATATCCCATCCATCCCTGCCCTCTGGCAGTGGGAAGCCATTCCCTGTGTCCTGTCCCTCCATTCCTTGTCCCAAGTCCCTCTCCAGCTCTCCTGGAGCCCTTTGGCCACTGGCAGGCTACAATAAGGTCATCCCTGAGCCTTCTCTCCTCACATTTCTTAGTAAACCAATCCAGTGACAATACAACGAGCTTTTGAGATTGTACCAAAATACCAGCAAGAATTCCTTCCAGTGGATGTAAAACATGTATTCCAGAACTACCAAATTCACTTTGCAGGCCTGAGGCATGAAAGAGAACAAAACCCTTCTGAGTTATTTTCATTTTTCCCACAGTTCCCACATCAGACAGTCCAAAAGTGATCCCCAAGCTCTGACTTACAACCTAAGAACATTTTAAGCGTTCCTTAAACCACCACAGTAAATTTTCAGGCACTGAGTATAATGCTTTGGCCTCACAGTCATAACATAGGCCAAGACAGCTTAGAAATTGCAAAATAAATATTCCCCAATGTTGGAAATGTTTCCAGGGGGAGACCACGAGGTTGTATCAATTCATCTGGCTACCAAGGAGGTTTTGGGAGTCACGCACCAAGGCAAGGGCTGAGGTGGGCTTGGTTCATTCCAGGTCATCCTAAGACTCCCATTAAGGTTCCCATGTCAGTATTCCATATAAATCTGAGAACATTCATGCTGGATCTGGCCAGAACCACATCTGGGTTCCTTTCTTTGATGGTGCTTTAGATGCTTCCCAGTGCAACAGCACAAGGACACTGTGGAAATGCCTCACAGATCTCTCACTCACAGCTACCTGCACTAGAGGCATCTCCTGGATGTTGGAGTTACTGTTTAACAGCTTTTCCTGGATTTTTCTTCTCTGAAGTTCTCTAACTCCTGGCATTCCCAGCAGTCTTCGCCAGTGAGCTCCACAGGCTGCATAAGCCACTGAACCAAGAGATTCCCAACCTTCCAACAGTGTAAATAGCATTTTCTTGATGTAAGAAGAGACCTCCAAAACATCAGCTGTTCTAACTGCCTTTTAAAGAAGAACCAAGGAATTTGATTTCATTTTAGGGGTATTTTGGATGCAATTAGTTGTAATTACCGTGTTCCTCTGTGGCTGATGCAGTTCTATTAAAGTCATGTCCAAGTGCTCAGCCCTTCAAATTAGCAAGATAAAAACACTCCAACAAGAACTTTCTGCACAGAATGTGTCACCAGCAAACTCATGATTTGTTGTGGTACAAATCCTTGCTAAATGCTTGATTTGGATGCCTTGTGCTTCTCACCAACTATTTGGCCACTCAGAACAGGACCAACTCGCATTCCGGTAAATAGAATTTTTATGTCTCACCATGCACAGCTCGTGCTCTTGTCTTGCTGCTCTCAGTTGTCCCAGTGAACCCAAATGAATCTTGACCCTCTGCAAACTCCAGGTCAATTGTTTAAAGAATCAGT
Organism: Corvus kubaryi; assembly: GCF_017639235.1. Lineage (NCBI taxonomy): Eukaryota > Metazoa > Chordata > Aves > Passeriformes > Corvidae > Corvus > Corvus kubaryi. Next base: position 641,813 of record NW_024581116.1, on the reverse strand, counting down.
GAATAAAATTTTTATTTCTTTCCACCCACAAAGCAGAGGCAGTTACAGCAATGTGCCTGTGACTAATAAAACTCCCATCTCAGGAGCCACAGATTTTAAAACATTTAAAGGTCAGGACACTCAGAGAATGCAAAATGAAAAATTTTCAAACTAAGGGAACAATGTGCAAAATTGTAAACAACAAAAACACAACAAGGGTCTTGCCCTAAACCATAGATGATAATACAGATGGAACATCATGGGAGCCCAAACAGGTACCATGCTTTGAATTATGCAAAGAACTCATAAGAAATCAGTCTATTTTCAACCTCAAAATACAAATGTGTTGAGTGAAGTAGAAGCTGTGTGAGGGTGGATTAGACACCAATTTGTTTTTGAAATGTCTTTAAAAAGTTCACAAAGAATGACACCTAACCTGAACCAGGTGACACTTTACCTGCATGCCCAGGTGGGCAAGAGGCCAAAGGCACCTGGGCTGTGCCAGCTCTGGGGTGGCAGCAGGGCCAGGGCAGTGCCCGTCCCCTGTGCTGGCTCTGCTGGGGCACCTCCAGTGCTGGGGGCAGCTCTGGGACCCTCCCAAGAAAAGAGACCTTGAGAGGCTGGAGCGTGTCCAGGGAAGGGAACAGAGCTGGGGAAGGGTCTGGAGCACCAGGAGCAGCTGAGGGAGCTGGGAAAGGGGCTCAGCCTGGAGAAAAAGAGGCTCAGGGGGGACCTTGTGGCTCTGCACAATTCCCTGACAGGAGGGGGCAGCCGGGGAGAGTCAGGATCTGCTCCCAGTGAACAAGGACAGGATGAGAGGAAACGGCCTCAAGCCGTGCCAAGGGAGGTTTAATTTGGGCACCAGGAGGTATTTCTTCATGGAATGGGTTGTAAATCATTGTAAGAGGCTGCCCAGGGAGGTTTGGAGTCCCCATCCCTGGAGGTGTCCAAGGAAGGCCTGGACCTGGCACTCAGTGCTCTGGGCTGGTGACAAGGTGGGGATCGGTCACAGACTCCATGGTCTCAGAGCTCTTTTCCAGCCTCAGTAATTCTGTGAACAATTTGTTCAGCAACACCAACCCTGCCTTAGCTCCCAACTCATCTAACATTTCAGCAGAATATATTTATTTATTTATTTATTTATTTATTTCCATGTTTCTCGTAACTGAAACGATGGCACTCCAGAACTGCACAGAATTACATCACTCAGTTCCCGTGGGTGACAGCCCTTCCTCCTCCTGTGCCACGTGATTCTTGACTGAGCTAAAGCACTGAAAAATTAGACTTCATTTCAGTATGCTAATAGCAATCTATCCAAAACAATGTAATCAAGGCCTCATGTGCTCCTATAATTTCATTCTTGACATAAGTCTGACAGCTATTTATTGTTGGAGTGAACTGTGGGGAGGGGAAGAGAAAAATTCCTGTAATTTCCCCTCCCCCCAGCCAACACAACAGCTTTGCAGTTTGAAGCAGGATCTTTGTGAACCACACAAAATGGGAATAATCAGGGGGTTTACATATGTCTTGTCTTAAGCAATCAAGGCCCAGAGTTAACGGAGAGGCACATTCAGATGTGCCAATTCCCAAACTGGCCACCTCTGATGAGCCAGCTGTGAGCTTCAATTGTCACATTATAATTTAGGCGAGGAGGAGGAGGAGGGGGAAGAGAGAGGCATCCAGCTCCACACTGGATGAACATAATTATTCACAGCAGGATGCTGCAGAATTAATTTAGCCAATCAGAATTATAGTGGGGGCTGGGCATTGGCAGCAGAGAACAGGAAAAAGGAGAAGGAAAGGAGAAAGAAAATCAGGAGAGGGATCAAAACAATGTGACTAACACCTTGCTAATGTTTTGATTGTGCATCCCTCAGTGTACTTGGGATACAGTGAAGTGGAAACAAAACTGTGACATAGATGGGCCTGGCTCTACAGGGCTGGTTGGAAATGAGAGATGCTGAGAATTCAGTTCGTTGGGAAAAAAGCACATCAATCTGAGGGGGTTTTTGTGAAATATCACATAAAATGCTACTTGGCTGGATCATACTGAATATATATTGTCAGATAAAGGTTAGGCTGGACAGGACTTGGAGCAACCTGGGATAGTGGAAGATGTCCTTGCCCATGGCAGGAGGTGGAATGAGAGGAGCTTTAAGGTCCCTTCCAACTCAAATTATTCTGTGATTCTATGATGAACATAAATCTGGGAACAATGCTGGCAATTCCGCATCCTTCTGGTGCAGAACTTGGTAAACTCTGCCAAAACGCCACTCAAACAACAGAGCAGGCAGGAAAACAACCCCCAGCCCAGGCTGTGCTCAAACAATGTGATCCTCCCAATTTCAGCTCAAAATCCACCACCAATTTCGTGATGACAGCTTGGGGTTGTGTGAGTGAAAGGAACTGCCCGGGGGAGTGACAAACGGGAGCTCTTCCATCAGAGGTCAGGAGACTGGGCTCAGAGAGAAGTTTTGTTTAATGATTCCATTAAATTCATCTCGGACCAACGCTGAGCAGTATTGGTCATCACTTCAGCATAAAACCCCTGCTGAGAGGAACAGGGACTTTAACTCTTCTCATATGTTTTTCTGTGAGTTTTGAGTGCACTAGTTCATCAATTTACAATTTACCAACAGCTTATGTTTTTCCTTTTTTCTGAAGTTAAATTGTATTTTTGGTAGAAAAGGAAATAGTAGGATATATTAAAGGACTCAAGCAGAAATGTGTATCTTGGTTGCTTAAAGCTCTCGGTGTCCAGATAAATATTTCAACCCAAGTCACCAAGTGAGTAAATTTAGATGGAAAGAATTCTTCCCATTTCTATTCCCCCTACAGAGAACAGAGCAGGACCAGAGGAGTCACACTCTGACATTTTGATCCTCCTTTACCTGAGGAAGGATCACAAAACCTATACCTGTTTGTCCCTACTCCTGCTAACATCTCTTTGCAGTTGTAAAACCAGAGGGAAGATTGAAAGGATAGGGAATATTTTAGATACCTGAACGTTGCATGTTGAATCCTCCATAAACACAAATCTCTCTGTTTTCCAAATTCTTAAGCTTAGATGACCTTATGCTTTAATTCTACCTTAAGAGATGCTCAAAGAAGGGATATGTAGACAATGGATCTCCAGAGTATTCTGTTTATTTCCACTTAAATGAAAAATAAAATGATTATAGTGCTAGGCAGACTGCAAGGCTTGGGTTTGGGTTTTTTTTTCCTTGATTTTCCTGGAATTGTACAAGCGTGACAGATGCAACGGAAGCAGAATCCTGGAGTTCCTGTAAAAGTTAACTCAAGCTTCTGCTCTTGATTCTGGTAATGGAGAGGAAAATGCCAGGAAGGTTGGTCAGGTTTTATTTCTGGCGATAATGTTTGATGAACACCACTGTCAACAAGAGCTGTGATTTAATCTGGAAGGATATAAGGCCTTGTGGTAAAAATGGTATAACTACAAATCCTGATTAACAATCACTGCAACAGTAAAATTGGTTCCCATAGCAACAAGACTGGAATGATACAACAAATGGCAAAGCCACGTTGGATAAATTACCTCATGAAATGGCCCTTTTTGGAAGTCATTTGCCTTTCTGCTGCCTTCATCTTTAAGGACTTGCAAATATTACTTTCAATCTCCTGATCCTCACTGCTCATCCTCTAAATTCCATCATCATTTGTTCTTCTAATAGCCAAGGTAAAAGAATAAAATAAAAGTAATAAGAAGACAATATGGTATTTAACATCTGAAAGCTCATGGCAGATCCTGACAGTTTTGAAAAAATACACATTCCTATATATCTTATAAATTATCCTCTTTTCATCTGCTCTTTGTTTATTTTATGGCATTTCCATAACTTCAGCTTCCAAAAGCAAATAGCAATTTTAGGTATTTTGCATTTGTAAAACAAATGACTGCAGCCACCTGCTTTGCAGGCATTGCTTAGGGAGCAAACATGGAACCGAGGAAGAAAATAGAACTTAGAGATGGAATTAGAGATTAGATATTGATCACTTAACACATACAGAAAATATCTTTCAATACGAATGACCCTTTGAGTTAAAAAATGTGTGGTTCCAGCTGTGTAGCTCTCGTAGCCATGTCCAGCCTGGCCTTGGACACTCCCAGGGATCCAGGGGTAGCGACATCTTCTCTGGGCACCCTGGGCCAGGGCCTCCCCACCCTCACAGCCAGGAATTCCTTCCCAATATCCCATCCATCCCTGCCCTCTGGCACTGGGAAGTCATTCCCTGTGTCCTGTCCCTCCAGGCCCTTGTACAAAGTCCCTTGTTGCTCTCTGTCCAACTGGAGTGTAAGAAAATGAAACCAAACTCTTCTTGCACGTGTAAACTAAATTGATGAGAGGCAACAAAGAGAAGCTGAAACATGGGAGATTCCAACTCAGACCAAGAAAGAACAATAAACTTACCACAAACCTGGTCAAGGAAAGGTTTGGAAAGACAGAGAGATGCCCTTGGTTCTCTGACAGTCAAAGCCCTGAGTGATCGGCTCTGTGCAGGATGCGGAACTAAAGACCTCGGGAGATCCCTTCCATCCAATGTGGTCCTAAGATCTGTTTCCCCAGGGCCAGAGACAGCATTCAACTCTCCAATGTTAGGGATCCCTCACTCCAACAAAAACACACACTAATTCTTTGAAAAGAGCTGGAGAAATGAGTCACCCCATGAAATACCAGAAAGCCTCGTGAGCTTCACACAGTCAAAAACCAAAACACCAAGTCAAGAGCTGCTTTACTCTCATGACCAGGGACAGGACCCAGGGAACGGCTGGAGCTGTGTCAGGAGGGTCAGGTTGGGTATCAGGAAAAGGTTCTTCCCCCAGAGGGTGCTGGGGCACTGAACAGCCTCCCCAGGGAATGGGCACGGCCCCGAGGCTGCCAGAGCTCCAGGAGCGTTTGGACAATTTTCTCAGGGATGCACAGGGTGCGATTGTTGGGGTGTCTGTGCAGGGCCAGGAGTTGGATTTGATGATCTTTGTGGGTCCCTTCCAACTCAGGATATTCCATGATTCCATGATTCACTTTGTACTTGTTTAAAAGAAAGCTTCTAAATGTCCTTTTATACCAGAGGCCTATAAAATCCTTTTATTCCTGATTTCTAGGAGAACCCTGGATACCTCATCTACCTTCAGTGACATGAAAGGGTTGAAAAATCCTGTTTCCATTTGGATTTCTGTACCTTTCAAGCACTGCAAACACTTTCTGTCCCCTCAATCCATCCCAAGTCCCTGAAGCACCACCCTCCAGTCCTGCCCTGACAGGAGCTCTCCACAGTGGACAGTTTACATGAGAGAATTCAAATAACAGAAGAGTGAAATCACCACGTCCCAGCTCTTCAAGGAGGGAGGTGAAGAGCAGATCTTCTTCCCCAGACTGGGCAGTGCCCTCCAGAAAGGATTCCTGGCTTAGTTTAAATCACAGAATCACAAATGGTTTGGGTTGGAAGGGACCTTAAAGACCATCTAGGCCCAATCCCCCTGCCATGGACAGGGGCACATGAAGCACATTATTTCCCTGAAAATGAGGAGTGTAAACAGAAAAAATTTTCTATGACACACTAAAATGTAATGTTTTAACATTTACAAACAAATTTAAAATACAAGTGATAAAGTTGTAGTTCTGAAGTTTTCCAACCCTGCACAATCCTGTATTTCTCTCTTCAAAGCAGCAGCTACTTGGACACAGAATAGAAATACAAAATCAGTCTATTATCAACTTCCCAAATACCCTGAATTCTCAAAATCCAAGAAGCTTTAAGACTTATAAAAGGATCCCACGCAGAACCATGCAGGTATGACAAGAATCAAAGAATTAAGCAGAAAAGAATGCCAGGAAGGAATAAAAATAGCAGTTTTAAAGAACTTTAACGATGAGCTGACACCAAATAAATAACCCTGAATGGAAATCAAACAATTTTCAGCTTCTTAAGATTGGAAGACTTCAAAATTTACTTTGTCCAGCTATTATTAGACATGAATAGGCATGAAGAAAAGAAAGACAAAAGCTTGGGAAGGAGATATTTGTTGCATCCTGCTGTGAAAAGCAGCACCATGTGCTGAGCTGGAAATGCTCTTTATGTCTCTGGGCAGGAGAACTATTAATACAGAACAAATAAAAAATACATATATAAATATATATGTACACATGCAGGTCATTTTATTCAGTGGGGCTATTTTAAGATGTGGAATATTTTACCAAGAATTTGATCAACAGAGTTTATATGGACTGAATGTAGCAGAAAAATCTCTTCTATTCATTCCTCCCAGTGCCATAACTGGAGTGAGCAGCGTGAACTTGGGAAGTAATTCAGATAAATACGAGCAGGAAGTGGCCAAAATAATTCCTCCATCATTACCTTGAATCTATTTCCGAGTTGTTGATTCAGTTTTGCAAGAATAACATCAGCACATTTTCATCTGCTCTTCTTGCCTGGGAGACAACTTGAAGTCTGTTTGCTGAAAGATCCCCTCAGCATGACTTTACAGGTGCTCGTTGTGTAAAATTAATAAAATTAATAAATCATGCATTCAGCTACTTACCTATTGCAATTAACTCAATTTCAGTCCTCAAAATTGTATATTTTTAAGCCCCCAACTGGTTTAAAATGTCAATCACCATGTTAAAAGGTCTCTAAGATATACTGGCCCAGTCCTAATTAGAATTAAGATGAAATTTGTGGAATGACTTTGTTGAACTGAGATTCAATGTTAAAACATTTTCCAGAAAAATAAACATTTATATGCACAACGCAGCGCTTTGGAAAAAACTTTAAATACTATGAAAGGAGACGACCCTTTTTTCTACAAGGAAGTTTTACATAAATAACATAAAAATAATTTTGTAAATGGAGCAGAGTGAATATTTACCACCCGTATGGAACAACAAGGTTTTTCACATGTTTTAAATGTAATCATTTTGCTCTCAGTAGTTACTTAGGCAGAGTAAACAGAATATGCCAGTGAAACAGAAAATTAATATACATCATATTTCTCCATGAAATACAGCATTTCTTCATAATTCCACCGGCTCAAATTTAGAGGCTGATGTGCTCAGTAACCCAGAGATTTACCACAAAAGCTCCCTCCATAGAAATATGTATTTTTAAGAAGCTGAACTGCAAATATCAGGGGTTTTTTAGCAGAAGGGACGAGTTAATCTTCATTCTATTAACATTAACTCTTGGAATCTGACACTGCATCTTGCTGGGACATTCAACCTCAGCGCTGAGGCTGTCAGAAATTCACAACTGATAAAACCAAGAGTCAAATCAGATCCTTGGTCCTGGCATTTACACTCAGAATTTGTTTTTAAGTCATAACTTGAAGACAGGATTATTTATGATGTCATGTCAAAGAGACACAGACCTTTTCATGAGCTAAAGCCATATTATTTGATGTCACACTGGGCTTTGCACCTTCTAAACATTCCCATTATCTGGAAATTCCCTTTTTATGGCAGCAGTTACTGAAGTTCAGATGCTTCACCCCTCAGCATCTCAAATGTCACTCCTGATGGGGCACATTTACAGTTTTTATTACAGAAGAAAAGGAGTGCTTTGTTATTTCAAAATATTGTGGCTTTTCCCTTTCCCCCTCTAATTAGGGGGGAAGGATTTCATTTTTATTGATTCTTTTTAACTGTGTTGCAAACCCTTTATTCCTTCGCTCTTTTTGATAGTAACTCCTTACTGATCCAATGCCTCCTTTCTCTCTCCTGTAGGAATTCTAACTACAAAGGAGCCCCTGTTTCCAAGAGAGACCTGGAGGGGCTGGAGTGTGTCCAGGGAAGGGAACGGAGCTGGGGAAGGGGCTGGAGCACCAGGAGCAGCTGAGGGAGCTGGGAAAGGGGCTCAGCCTGGAGAAAAGGAGGCTCAGGGGGGATCTTCTAGCTCTGCACAACTCCCTGACAGGAAAAGTGACAGGACAAGAGAAAACTACCTCAAGGAGGTTTAGGTTGGATATTAAGAACAATTTCTTCATTGAAAATGTGGTCAGGCACTGGCACAGCTGCCCAGGGCAGTGCTGGAGTCCCCGTCCCTGGAAGGATTGAAAAGACACATGAATGTGGAACCTGGGGACATGGGGCAGTGGTGAGTGAACAGTTGGACCTGATGGTCTTAGAGGTCTTTTCCAACCTACACAATCCTGTGATCCTACTCTAAATCATCCTTTACTGCCACACGCCTCCAGCTTGAGGGAACACACCACCCATGGAAACACAAACATCAAAAAAGGTTCAGGGGACACCTGATCAAGCCTCTACCACCATGTGGCAGAAATTATATCTACAAAAAAATGAAAATATTTTTCCACCCCTCTGTCATTCCCTGGGCCAGCACAGCCACACCAGGACACAGCAGTTTGCTCTGCACAGACAACATGACTTTCATATTCTATTTATAACAGTGATACTGTCATGATGAGACTCGGGACTCCAGGAGCTGGGAGAAGAAACCTCAGGCAGGGCTTCTGCTTATCCAGAATAAATTCTCATCTTGTTATAGAGGATCTTTGGATGGCTCTTTCGTTATTGCAGAAAGACTCTGACAGTGTTGATAATGACACAACCCTTGCAGTGCCTTTGAAAGAGACGGAACCTGTCGATTCAAAAAGTAACAGAGAAAATCTTCTCCTGACTTTAAATCCCGGAAAGAAATCAACGCCTCCACAAAAATAGAGGAAAATGCCTTGAAAAGCCTTTGAAGGAACAAAGAACCAGCAATAACAACAACAACAAAAAAAGAAACTAAATCCTTGCTGCTTTTTAGGTGACATACTCAAAATCCAGCAGTGCAGAAGCCAAAATGTTAAAATTTGTGCTGGTGCCTGAGAGAACCCTGAGGGAGTTTGCATTAGCACAACAAAAGTTTGCATAGAGCAGCTTTGATGAAGGGAGCAGGCCCTGCTCCGAGCAGGAGATGGAGTTACAAAGGGTGTCAAACCCACTGTGCAGACTCTTCTGATGGTGCCTTTCATGAACTGAGAAAAAAATTATTTGCTAACATTTTATAGCCTCCTCGTGGTAGAGGAAATGCTGCAGTACAAAGAACAGGAGTGGGTCTTCCTAGGTGACAGAACAAAATATTTCCAGGTGTTTAAGCCAGGGGAACAGTCAGTGATGAATGGTCCTAAATTCATCATGGAAATAAAAAAAAGCAAATACTAAGGAATAACTGAGCTGCTGTTTGCAGCATTCCTACAGCAATAATCTACAACACCTCTGCCTTACTTCCCAAGCCGAACGCCCAGGTAGTGCCCAAGACATTAACAGAGTAATTAAGACCCAGCTAAATAATTTCAACCATTTCCAGTAGAAATGAGTCTTGAATTCAGGGAAAGCATTCTAAGGGTGTGGAGCTGTGCTGAATTCATTTAATTGAAAGCTTCTAAAAAGTTTTGAGGTAAGTTAGAGCCACATAGTTGTATTTTAACACAGAAGCACAAGAACTAAGGTCTCACCACTGCTCATATTAAAAACACCAAGTGCAACATTCACCACGTCCTCTGGGAGTCAGACACCCCTGATATTCAAATTATTCAAATCACAGAATCACAGAGTGGTTTGGGTTGGAAAAGACCTCAAAGCTCATCTCATCCCACCCCCAGCCATGGACAGGGACGCCTCCACTAGCCCAGGGTGCTCCAAGCCCCATCCAACCTGGCCTTGGACACTTCCAGGGATCCAGGGGCAGCCACAGCTTCTCTGGGAAACCTGGGCCAGGGCCTCCCCACCCTCACAGGGAAGAATTCCTTCCCAATATCCCATCCATCCCTGCCCTCTGGCAGTGGGAAGCCATTCTCTGTGTCCTGTCCCTCCATCCCTTGTCCCAAGTCCCTCTCCAGCTCTCCTGGAGCCCCTTTAGGCACTGGAAGGGGCTCTGAGGCCTTCCTGGAGCCTTCTCTTCTCCAGGTGAACACCCCCAGCTCTCCCAGAGCTTTCTCTCAGAATGCACAAAGGAGTTGTCCAGCCCTGGCAGTGGTAGATTCCACATCCCTGGAGGGATTTAAGAGCCATGTGGATTTGGCACTATGGGACATGGGGCAGTGGTGGACTTGGCAGCACTGGGAGAAGAGTTGAACTCAATGGTCTGAAAGGGCTTTTCCAAACTAAATGATTCCGTGATTTTCTGACATGAATAAAAATTCTGTTGGCTGCTCTGAGTCACCGAGAGCATTTCAAGAAGCCCTTTATTCACAGCATTGCTCTATGAAAATAATTAATTCAAGTCACGTTAAAATCACAAGATCGGGTGCTCAGAATTATGGAAATGCCAGAATTATTCCTGTCCACACGCATCCCAGCAATCCTGCTGGGTGTCCCCATCCTGATAGTGACTCAATTACGGCATTAGATTTATTTCTGGCAGGATCTCAGCCCTGTTTTGTGACCAGGAATTTATTCTGTGCTTCATTTTAACCCAGCACCTGCCTGTATCTAATACTGTGTAAACCCTTTGCAGCTACAACTGATGGCACCCAAGGAATTGCTCAGCCAGTGCTGCAGGTCCCAGGTCACCTCCCAACCCTCCAGGTTTTACAGCTTACAAGAACTACCCAGCACAATTAAACTTCCATAATTTAATGTACAAATGCAGGAAGATATTTCAGCTGCTTCATTAAAACCACTGTATTTGTGATAAATCAATAAATAACTGTATTCTATTTATTATTCAAGCTGTTTTATGAAAACGTTCCCACGGACTGCCAAGATCAAAGAAAGTTGCCAAAGCTTTTCAGAGCACAGGATGCAAAGCTTGGGCTCCACAATCTAATTGGATCATGTGGAAAACGCTCAATAGCTGAAATTCGAGTGATACCACATTTTATCTTACTAGGACCTGGAAAAACACCCAGCAGCACAAGGACTGAGGACAACAGGGAATGGGAAAATATCCATGCCCTTCTTCCTGCACAAGCCTGGAAGCCTTGCCAGTCACAACTTCAAGAAATCAAACTGGTTTTTTTCTTATTTGCTCTCTTTGTGGTGATCAATTAAATTGAAAAAAAAAACGCCACTCATTTTGATTTGATAGAAATTCAGGATTCTGTGAAATGCAGGGTTCAGGGCAGTCACTCAGCATACAGAGCTTTACTCTGTCTGAGAAAGGGAGAAGGTTTTTCAAAATGTTAGCAAGAGAATAAAATAGAGATTTTTACTCAAAACTGCCAGACAGACTCCTTAGGGAAGGTCTAAGATAGCACTGAACAACAGGAATTAGGCAGCTTCCAATCCCAGGTCCAGGAAATTCATATATTGAAAGGTGTGCCATGACTCCAGCCAACTATCCCACAACTTCCTTAACATTATCTCCAAGGCTGGAGGGAATTAATGACAATTGTCACTGTGTTCTCATAAAATTGCAGATATTACTACTGCAAATCTCACAAATAAATGCAAAAAAAATCTTAAAAGGCAACGTCATGGGCTCAAGTCTAATTTTCAGTGCGCAATCGCATTTGAAAACCACCCATTTAACAGCAAATGCACAAATACACAAAGTAATCAATTTTATCAGGTAGCTTGCAAGGTATGAGTCTACATCTTAGGCCAGGTTTTCAAATTAAGTTGTCATTTTTTTAAATTACAAACAGTAGTTTCTGCCATAATTTAGTACACCATGAATGCTGTATCTAAATAAATATTCACTTCCTGTCTAAATATGAAAATAATGCTTTTCCTATCACATAAAACTAATTATTGGAGTTTTGCATGGCCATTTTTTTCCAAATTGCATAATGAATTATTCATGATGCTGTTTAATACAGTTATTTTAATGATAATATCTCATTGAAAAGAAGTTTTTGAAGAAGAATTAAACACATCTTTAAACAAAAGAAACAAAGAGTATCAAGTTGAAATCATTCTTTTTGTAGTCTTAGGGAGATTAAAGTCACAAGCAAGTAGAAACTTGGTCTCTTCAAAACCAGGCGTTCTTTGGCTCCAGGGTGACACTTCAAATTAAAATGTAAAAGCTGTGCTAAGAGAGAAAAAATGGGGACAGTGTTTAAGGAGAAAATATTTCCTTGGAAGTACAATATTGGATTGGTCAGGTGGAGAGGATTTGAACTTCCACCTTCAGATTTTTGACAATTTTTTTACAGTGAGAATGAGGGTAAAATGTGAATTCCGGAGAGTCATGATGAAGGACGGGGCAAAGAAAGGACAATGCCCTGAATGACAGTTCATTGTCACTGGTGTGAGCTTCACATGGAAAGCCTGGCTTGGCTTCACACCTCAGAGAGTCACAGAAATACAGCATGGTTTGGGTGGGGAGGGACCTTAAACCTCATCCACTTCCACCCCCTGCCATGGGCAGGGACTCCTTCCACTACCCCAGGTTGCTCCAAGCTCTGTCCGACCTGGCCTGAACACTTCCAGGGATGGGTTTCCTATTTACTTGCAAACTTTGTCCCCTCTACTTTCTCACTGATCACAGCTCCTCTCCAAATGTCATTTGACACTTTTTTTGCTTCTGGAGAAGCAAATGGAGTTTCAGACCAAACTTAGACACCACGAGGACACGCTGATCCGTGTGACAAGGGCCCCTGGAGCAGAGGAACTGAACTTCTCTGCCTCTCCATGACTGGGAGCCCTCACTGCTCTATTTCCCTCCATTTTTGCCATCCTTCCTTCAAATTTCCCTGAGGCTGCTCAGCTGGATGACAAGTTCCTGGGACAGATATGTGGCACAATCACAGACATTGTGTGTGGTTCTAACACAGAGCTACAAGCTGGGAGTATTTCTTTTTCCCCCCTTGGGCAGAAGGAGATGAAGAAGAAATAAGAGAGAAATACAACCAAAATGGCCTGGATATTTAATGTCATAGAATCAAGGAATGGTGTGGGTTGGAAGGGACCTTAAACATCACCTCGTTCCCACCCTCTGCCATGGGCACGGAACATCTTCCATAGACCAGGATGCTCCAAGCCCCATCCCAACCTGGCCTTGGACACTTCCAGGGAGAAGTCTTCTCTCCTTTGTCTTCTCCAAAGTCTTCCCAGTTTTCAGCAGGATAAATTAACAGTCTTGAAGACATCTCAGCAAAATGATTCCTCTATTAGGCTCCAGTGGCCAGTGAGAGAAGGTTCCTATTCCCCCACAAAGAGGAAAAGAGGGTCAGGTGGTCACACACATTCTCTCCTCCTCCACAGCAGTAATTCAAGTCAGTTTTCTGCAATCAAACTTAGTGCTTTTTTCTTTTAATAAAAAGCTTTTTTCCCTCAATTTTTCCTGCAGCTGAACATATATAAAAGATCAAGATATGAGGACCATGGATTGTGTGTTATCTTCTGTGTCTTTATATCAGATCTGTCTATCAAAGCTCTCCTTCACCTCTCCCCTGCCACAGTTCATTACAAGGACCTGTTCTTTTATGACTAAATGATGGAGTAATATTAATCCTTGCCAAATGTAAAAAGGGAGATATGATTGCAGGAATTTAATAAAAATACTTTTATTCGCCAAGGTATTTTTCTGCAACTATCAAATGGAAAAATAGCACATCTCAAGACTCCCAAAGAATGGAAGCATATTTTCCTCAATGAGTTAAAATTTTATCTTCAGTCCCCAGTTGTACAATTCATAAAGGCTGAAGAGTCAAATCACTTTTTTTAAAAAATGTCAGATATTCAGATAAACACAATTCACATTGGAAAGTATTTATATTCTCAGTTACTATTTAATTGTTATTCTATTAGGAAGGGACCAGCTGGGTCACTGAGTCAATCCCACACTCCCAGCAATACCCCGGTCCTCTAATTTATACAACATTTACATGATTTGCCTCATTACTGCCTTGGGAAAGCCAGTCCAGAACCTGATGTTTCCAATTTTTGGAAATGCTCTCCGAATTTTCAGGTAATCTTATTTTTGGCTGGTACTTATTTACTGCTTTAAACTGAAAGAGGAGAGGTTTAAATGAGATGTGAGAAGGAAATCCTTCCCTGTGAGGGTGGGGAGGCCCTGGCCCAGGGTGCCCAGAGAAGCTGTGGCTGCCCCTGGATCCCTGGAAGTGTCCAAGGCCAGGCTGGATGGGGCTTGGAGCAATCTGGGCTAGTGGAAGGTGTCCCTGTCCATGGCAAGGATGGAATGGGATGGGCTTTGAGGTCTCATCCAACGTAAACCATTCCACGATTCTCTGATACTCCAAGCTGACACATTAAAAAGGAGAATTCCTAGAAGTCGGGAAAGTTGGCAAAAGAGGAGAGCTTACAGAAAAGCTTATTTTTTTCAATGCAAACTACAGCTATACAACTTCCCTTCTAATATCTTCTCTCAAAAATTATTTATTTCTCTCCTTGGATAATTACTGAGTAATTAATGTGGACCTACAAGGGCATCATCCCAGGGGTTTGCCTACACCCAGCAGAGCAAGGTTACAACTGAACCTGTCCCTCTTCACCCCCACAACATTTATTTCAGTCAATCGCCTCTTCATGTCCTGCATGTCAGGGAGCAGCAAGAACGGGGCTGGCCCCTGTTTTCGGGGTTAAATTTCCTTGTGTGTGCTTTTCACAGCGTTAAATCTCATGTAGAGCAACTTTGTACAAAGAACCTCCCGGAGTTGAGGATTCATTAGCATTCCAAAGGAAGTTGTTCCAGCAAAGATGATTAAGCAAATACCCCTGTGAGAAGGGGAGAGTTCTTTGAAATGTCTCTCGTGGTTCAAGACAGCGTCTTGCAAAGTGCAGAACGACTTCTGAACTGCCCAGATCTGCAGCAGGAACAGATTCTCAGAGAGGTAGTTCCCATTTTGACAGTGTTATTGGTCCCCTCATCTAAACCATCATTAGAAACTGGCAGTTTTACTGGGACAGAGAAAATCAGTGTGTAAAATGTAAATGAACAAAATGCTTTCCATGAATTAAAAAAATTCTCCTCTGAATCGACAACTGGGTTGATGTGACTTTGTTTTTAAAAAAATATGCAAAATGGGCAAAAAAAGTCCCTTAAGCCAAGCATGGCATGAAATGGTACAAAGCTGAGACATCAAGAGGATGTTTCCAGCGTTCGAGTTTATCAACAATAACTTTTTAATATCTCCAAAAGCTTGCAGTAACGACAGGTGTCAAATGCAAAGGTGATGTCTTCATATGTGCTGCTTCTGCTTTGTTTAAAATACAGTTTGCTTTTAAATGCAGGTTTAAACTAGAGTTAATATTAATGCTTACAAGCATCCACTATGCAGGGGTTGTGCTGTAAAACAGAGTGAAAACAGGAGGCAGATTAAGCCAAACCTAAAATCCTAATAAAGTCATGAAATTAATCAAATTAATCTCAAGACCCATTTGGGCAGTGAGCAGAAATCAGGAATTCAGGGACTTAATAACCCACTGGTATAAAAGGACATTTAGAACCTTTCTTTTAATCTGGTACAAAGTGAATCACAGAAATTCCTGAGTTGGAAGGGACCCACCAGGATCATCGAGTCCAACCCCTGGCCTTGCACAGGACACCCCAACAATCCCACTTAAAAAGTATTAAAATACTTTAAAGTATTCAGCAAATAAAGAGGAGTGAAGACCTTTTTAAAAAAATATGGCTGAAGTTTCCCCAATTAGTAAGAGCATGAAATGAATACATAGGTAGGCAGAAGTGGATTTATCCATATACCACCTTTTCTATTAAATTGATTTCATTTTCTAGGACACTACAATTCCAAATTATCAATAATTATGGACATTATATTAAATTTACCTTTATTAAAGAATGATCAAAACAACCTGTACCTTTAAAATGATGAGAAATAAAAATCTCTTAACTCAGAAAAATTCTAACATATTAGCTCGATGTCTTGAAGGCTTGGGAACTACTAAAGATGTGTGATACAGAGTCACAGAAAGGTTTGGCATGGAACGGACCTTAAAAATCATCCAGTGCCACTCCCTGCCCTGGGCAGGGACATCTCCCACTAGCCCAGGTTGTTCCAAGCCCCGTCCAACCTGGCCTTGGACACTTCCAGGGATGCAGGGGCAGCCACAGCTTCTCTGGGCAC
>NW_024581116.1:564491-625809 GCF_017639235.1 Corvus kubaryi | reverse complement strand
TTTCTCAATAGAAAATAAGATCTTATCTTCAAAACAAAGACCCAAACAATCTCCACTAAATTCCAATTTTGCATTATCTGCAGCAAGAATTAACGATGAGCAATACATAAGAAACTGCAATAACCATCCCTGGATTGTGATGGGTTTTATGGCACAGGTTTTTATCTGATTTGTATTAAGGACTTATTTATGTGCATTATTTTAATTGTACTGGAAATTTAAATGCAAGTTTCATACATATCATAAAAATTTGCAACAAAATAAGTGCAATAATCAAATGTATCCATACCACTGAAATTTCATACATAATAATTAAAAGATAAGCATGGAAGGATAAAGCATTGCCTATCACACAATAAATTGCAAGCCAAATAATTCAATGGTTGCAAAGTAAAAATAAATTCAATAAAAATTACATAAACCTGAAGTAAAGGCAATGTACACCACTGTAATTTGAAGGTATAAATTTGACAGGAAGACATTAATTAAACCAGAGAAGCTTTTAAAGCTGAAAAAATTCAAAAGGAAATACTGTACATCAAAGAACAAAAGGACTAAAACACAGGAATTAATACCTGAAATATTCAAGCAACTTTAAATCTGCCTTAAGGGCTATTCTGCACTTATCTTCTCTCAATTATTTTATTATTTTATTATCTATTCCTTGTGTGTTCTGAAGGAACTAAAGATGCTGCACCTCTGCAGTTCCATGTGTAAACAACTTCGCTCTCATTTGGATAACCTGACTTTGGAAATTCTTTCCTCCATTATTGACAATGTTGTATATGAGCATGAACCAGGAAAATTGAAGAAAGTAAAGGAAAAAAAATGTGATTCTGTGAACTGGTATTTGGTGTAGAGAGTTTAAAAAAAATACAGCTTTTGACCCTGGGCAATAAGAATAACTCAAAAAAAAATTAAAGGCTTTATATTGAATATCAACTACATGGATAGGTGATGAAGACAGCAAAGCCAGGACTCCGTCTATACCTGGTTATCACACAGACACCTCCATGTGAGCTGGTCAATGGACCCTGCACTGGTCACTGGACCCTGCAGTGGCCACTGGACCCTCTGGCAGCCAGTGGAAGAAAACAGCATTCTGGGTGCTATTTCCCTGATTTAAATGTCTTTTGATGAACTAAAGACACCAGTGCCCATTTCACCTACGACAGCCTAACTCTGGGTATTGCTGCAGCACCACTCAGCCTCTTCCAGTGCTCTGTCCCACCCTGTTCCTGCTGCAATGTAAAGTTTGCCCCATACTCTCCTACCTGCTGTGGAAAGAGCAGCAGTGGGATGCCTAATTCCATGTCTCTGCCTGGGATATACATTCACTTAATCAATTATGGAAGAACATGTGGGATCCAGGGCACAACGTTACCTAAATGTCCAGTCAATGTCATTCCTGCACTAAAGATAAATGGACACAATCAGCCAAAGGAGTCCAATGTATCCCAGCACTCACACAAAATCAGTTAAAATATTCTCTAGATAGAAAAAACAACCTGAGTAAATATAGCCTTGTGTTTAGCTCTCCTAACTGATAGCTTTAACACCCCAAATTTGGCTCATTCAGACATGTACATCCCGTTTCAAAACAGCAGCAACGAGAAGCTCCTGAGCCCTGTGTAACGCAACTACCTTCACCCAGAATAATTATCCCCTTTTATTACACGACTTCGAACGATCTCCTCATAGCAGCATCCACACACAACCCTCTGGGTTCCTTTTTCATTTCGGAGAGGGAAATTACGGCATCAGCACGAGAAGCCTCCACCAAGCCTCATTTGCATGCAAGAGGCTGCCAGTTGGGTGAAGTTTCTCCCCATTTAGGCAATGCTGTCTCCCAGCAACCCGAGCTGTTGCCAGGAGAAGCCCCGGGAGCGCTTCCTCCGCACCCTCCGGCTGTGAGCCGCATGCTAAGCAGAGCCCCAGAACTCCAGGGACTCGGAACAACAGAATTTTTTTTACTTTTACATTTTTTGAGGGGTTTAGTGATGAGTGATGTCATCAGTTCTCTTGGGATGTAGTGAGAGGTGATAAGTAAGTGCAGGGTTATTCCACCTCAGGAGCAGCATTTGGCAGCTTGATGTGCAGCTCTGTAAATATATTTCCTGTATGCTTTCCATCTCCCCAGCATCCTCTGTACCTGTTAACTTCCTTTGGGTGGCTGTTTTCCAGCTTCCAAGAGCAAAAAAGCACGTGCAAACAACAAAAAAAATCTCTTTATATTGACTTAATCTTTGCTTCTCCTTGCAGCACCTTCCAAAATGTAAAATGCAATGGGGGGGTTAAAAGTAATTCCTGTCTTTCCAACAAGAGCACAATATTTACAGCTGTACAGTTGGCTTGAAAATGAGGTGTTTAGTGTGCAAATATAATTACTTGACAAAATGCACCAAAAAAAAAAAAAGAGCACTAGAAAAAGCCATGACAGGCAGGATTTCCAAGGAAATTCATGCTGGAAGTACCTGCAAGAAGTTGTAACCACAAATTTGAGAAGTTTTTTCAGATAATAAACAACCACTGGGGTGAGGTGTTTCTCTACTGTGCATTTTGCTTTCAATCTTGGCATACACAACAAAATTGTAATGAAATTTAATAATTTATGGAAATTGATGGCTTGAGTGTGTTTGAGGCAAAGATTGTGTCCTAGAATGAAGAAATAAGTAACTAAGTCTTCTGAGTTAGAAAGGTAAATTGCAATTTGGAAAGCGCTAAACCACATATGACATTGTTACTCAACACACTCCACTAAACTGCAATGGAAGTCAAGTCTCACTTTTTTTGGCCCATATTTCATACAAACCCAATAAAAATGGACAACTAGTTAATTCATTATGTAGAATGCTGATTCAGGTAAAAGAAAGTGGTGTAAAAGTTTGAAGAAACAAATCCTCCTAAACCTTAAGACAAACTCTATTTTCTTTGAGGTTTTGTCCTGACGTATAATCTCACTCAAGAATCTTTATTTTAGACCTAAAATACAGTGATACTAAAATCATGTCTGAAAAAATTTTGTATTTGCCCATGATTACAAATTCTTTTAACCAGTAAAGGAAACAAACATGAATTATTTTTCATTTTATTCCTTATTTTGAGGACATAGTTTAATGGTGAGCATGGTGATGAAACAAATGGAAGTACCAGACCACAGGCCACTGGTTTGACCACAATAATTTCTGCTCAGTGTCTTAAGAATGGTAAAAAAAGACTAACAGGGAGAGCATGTGGATCCTCTGTCAAATGACATTTTTAATCAATGTTTTCTTTAAAGAGTGTGATCTGATTCAAGCAAGAATTAATTCATGGCAATGCTGTGCTTTTTTTTTTTTTTTTTTTTTTTTTTACACAGAAGGTCAGACTAAAATTCACTATGACCTCCTTCACATTTGTAATTACTGCTCTATTAATCTTTAGATATAAAGCTAAGAGGCTTAATGGGTTTAAACAATCTTAAGGCTCTCTACCCATGAGCTGGACTTTCTCTGCCTCAAAAAAGTCAAGCCACTACAGATGTGTAAGAAGATATTCTCTGACACTGCTCATTGGGAACAGTAGGAAAAACATTCTTTTAATTTATTACACATTGCTACCTCAGGATATCTAGCAGAAAAAACCTGTGTATATATCTATATCAATATATATTTATACAGATACATATATATAGATGTTATTCAATCTCTGCATTCATATGGCTCCTTGACTACTGCTCCTACCACTGTCATAAAATAAAATAGTTCATTAAATAGTGTAAGCAATATATCCTCACATAGTCAGAAAACACAGCCATGTTTCAGCACCAATCAAACTAAAATTAACTCTGAAAAGTAGAGTTATACTAGAAAGGTAGAAGCAATAAATAAATAATGTGTGTTTTTACTATAAAGCACAACATCATATTGCACCATTATACAAGAATATGAAAGAAGTAATTTTAAAAAATGAATGCAGGTGCTCTACTGCAAGGAAAGAAAACAGCACAACAAATTCTAAAACCCAGATTATGGAATTTGTAGAAGATCTGATAAACTCAACTTGCTTACAAAAAGAGTAAGTTTACTAATGTTTGTATTCCTTTCAGCTAATGCAGAGTGGTTTATCCAGGTTTAACTGCACGATTTTCTTGGATCCTCAATGAGCACTAATACCTCTGGAACTTCAACTTCCCTCCAGACTGAACTCAGTGGGAAGAGCCTGGTGCTCCTCCACAGGGATCTCAACAGTGGCAGCAGCCTCACTTTTGGGAGCTCTGCTCTGGCAGACCCAGTTGCTGCAGCACAAGGAAGGAGCTCCAACGATGTTTTATTCCATCAGGATGAGGAGTAGATCAGTGGGATCTCCAAGAGACAAGAAGCTAAATGCTCTGCAGCCCTTCACTGAGTAAAGTTAGGGGCTGTCAACATCACTGAAGGTGAAGAGGCTGGACACTGCAGGTCCAGAGAGCTCTGGCAGAAGTTCTCCTCAAGTGCCTGCACACCAAGGCAGAGCTCAGCTCACTTGGATGTCCAGGTGTGGTCACAGACCTCTGATGCGCCAAGAATCAGAGACCAGGCACAGCACACACAGCTGGAGCAGGGATCAGAACAGGTTATGTAGGATGTAGGAATAATCCTTCCGAAAACAGAAGAACAGGATGTGGAGCTGCACTCTACTGAAACACAACTCCTTGAGAGCACAGGGCTGCAGAGTGAAAACAGTCCTCTAAGTAACCACAAGACAGCGGAGATGGAGATCCAAAGGAAGGCTGGAAAGGTAAACAGATTCAGTACTTTCAGCTTTCAGAACTCAGACTCTGGCTTATATATGGAATTATCATGGAATCACAGAATCTCCTGAGCTGGAAGGGACCCAGAAGGATTGTTGAGTCCAACTCCCGACCCTGCCCAGGACACCCCAACAATCCCACCCTGGGCCTGAGAGCTGTGTCCAAACGCTCCAGGAGCTCTGGTAGCCTTGGGAACGTGACCATCCCCTGGGGAGCTGTTCCAGTGCTCAAACACCCTCTGCAGGAAGAACCTTTTCCCTGATAGCCAGCCTAAACCTCTCCTGACACAGCTCCAGCTGTTCCCTGGGCCCTGTCCCTGGTCACACAGAGCAGAGATGAGAGCTGTCCCTCCTCTGCCCCTCTGGAGGAGCTGCAGCCCCTGAGAAGCCCCTGGGAGGCTGCCAGAGGGAGAAAAAGGCCCTTCAGGGTAGTCTGAATTTTGACAAAAATTTTCTAAAGAGAGTGAAGGAACAAAAAAAACATGTAGGAAAAGTGGGAACTTCATCAGAAACACAGCACTGCTTCATGGACTAAAATGCAGAGACCAAGAACAAGCAACAAAGGAGACACAGAAAGCACCACCTCAGCATTTAGGCACAAAATCAGCAAAGCCAAAGCTGGAGTTCAATCTGGCTGGGGACATAAATGGCAATAAGAAATGAATCCGCAAAAATTGCAGGAGTAAAAAGAAGCTCAGAAAGAATCAAAGTGCATTGATGAATACAGGAGACAGCCTAGAAGTGTGTACAGAAAAGACTGAAGTACTCAAAACCTCATTTGCACAAGTCTCCACAAACAACTGCTCCAAAACCTCTCCAGGCTGGTACAATCAGAAAGAAAAGCAGCAAAGAACATGAGGAAAAATGGGTTATGACTACTTAAGCTAAATGTGTTTAAATCCAAGGAGCCATATGGAGTTCTTCCAGAGCTGGGAGGCAAGTCTGCTGATGTGGCCATCAGAACACTTACAGATGAGAAATAACGAGAAATAACGAAAAATCACAGTGATTGGGGATCTCTGATGATGAGATTTGGGCTACAGTAACAGCCGTTTTGAACAAAGGAAAAAGAAGAATTGAGGCGCGTATAGGATGCTCAGCTTCAGCTCAGTCCCAGGAGAGATCACAGAGTATGTTCTCTTGGTAAATATTACCAAACAGAGGGAACAAGAATGTAATCAGGAATAATCAACACATTTACCAAAGGCAAATCACGCTTGTCCAGCTGAGCTGCCTTTTTAGGCTGAAATTCTGGCTCTGCAGAGGAAGGCAGAGCAGTGGCTGTAGCACATGTTGACTTCAGCAGGGTTCTGACACCCTCTCCTACAGCATTTGCTGTGGAAGCTGACGAAGTCCTGGCTGGAGGAGCAGCCTGCATGTCAAAAATGGGCAGGAGGAGCAATCTCCAAAGGCAGGGATCAATACCTTCATGTCTGGTGTGCAACAGGTGACCCCAGGGGCTGCTGCTGGGGCCAGAATCATTCAATAGCTGCAACAGCAACATGAGTGATGTGACAGAAAACACGCTCAGCAAATCTGAGGGCAGCGTTAAACAAACAGCGAAGGGCAGACAGTGCAAACAGCAGAAATTTATCCAAGAAGACCTGGAAAAATTCCAGGTCTACACCAATAGAAACCCCAGGGAGGTCAACAAGAAGAGCAAGATGATCTCAGAGCTGCTGGGAAGGAGCTGTGGTCCTGCTGGATGCCAGGTTAAATGGGCTCGCAGTGCAGACAAAGCAAACTGTGACTCTGGACAGCAGAGAAAGGAAAAATCCCTCTCTTCTATGCTGTACTGGTAAGAATTCACCCAGACTACCAGCTCCAGTTCTAGTTCCCAATTCACAAGAATTATTAACATGGCAAGGGTCTGCAAGGTCAATCAGCCTTAGGTTGATCATCAGCCTAAAATTTTAATTGCCATTCTCTTCTGCGCAGTTTACATCTTATTTTAACATTAACAATTCACTGTAGGGTCATGCTGTTATTAAATACGTTATGCCCCATTTAGCCATAGAAAAACATTTCTAAAAATTGTATTTGGCCTTACGAGGATGCTTTTCGTACAGCAGCACAGAATGATTCTACCTGTGCATTTACTCAGCATAAAATGAGCTTGGTGTGTCTTCTGTCCAGTCTTTTCTCAATAAAAACAGGAAGGTACCATGTTGATGCAGGGAATGTGCTACTCTTGGTATCATCTCTGGAGTTCACTGCTGTAACAGCACAAACCCTACCTCTGCACCCCTCCTTTGACTCCATTTCCTCCACATCAGACATAATATTCTCCCTGCTACCTTTAATTTCACCACTATTTTCAACTACTAACCAAGTATAGAGACAATGCAAAAATTTATTATCCTCTTGACCACTGGGCTTATGCCATCACCCATTTGTAAGTCTTCCACCAGTACTTATGGACTTAGTGTGTTTAAATTATGCCCTAAGTTTGCACACTTTGTTAGGGTCCATAGGAGCCTGGAGCAAAAATACATATAAGTAACACCTTGTTCAAGAAATACCTCATACGTGAGCTATTGAATACATGTATTAGAGCACCTCAGTGCCACTAAAATTCCTACTGAAAAGCACTGACAGTCATCTTGGAACTCCTTCAGTTCCTAGGAGGGCTGTGAGAAAGTAAATTCCTGAATTCTGGGTTGCTGCTTTGCTTACCTGACAGCACACATCTACTCAAAGGAGGAAAACAATAGGAAAATTTATTAAGAACTTAGAAGCACCTTGCAAAGAGAATCATGGAACGGTTTGGGTTGGAAAGGACATTAAAGCCCATCTCATCCCACCCCCTGCCATGGGTTCCACTATCCCAGGTTGCTCCAAGCCCCAATGTCCAACCTGGCCTGGGACACTTCCAGGGATCCAGGGGAAGCCACAGCTTCTGTGGGAAACCTGTGCCAGGGCCTCATCACTCTCACAGGGAAGAATTTCTTCCTAGAACACCCGCAGAAGATACACAGCATGTCATGATTTTGTTTTAAAGTATTATTATTTTAAAAAAACAGTAAGGCCTAGAGAAATCTCTTTAAAACCCTATTGCTGGCTTCAGTAAGAATTAAAGAGAAAACTCATATACAGACAACAGATTATAGAAAATCACATGATGGTTTGGGTGGAAAGGAATCTTAAACCTCATCCAATTCCACCCTCTGCTACGAGCAGGGACATCTTCCACTATCCCAAGTTGCCCCAAGCCCTGTCCAACCTGGCCCAGAACACTTCCAGGGACGGGGCAGCCACAGCTCCTCTGGGCAAACACAGGGCCGCGCTCGCTGGATGCTCCAACAACCCGTCAATCCCTATTCTTACGGCACACAAGAAACGTCACTGCGCGAGTAAACCACGACACACACACCTTCCCAAGGCACATTTACCCCCCCGTCCCCGTCCCCCCCTCACAGAACGCACCACCCGCCGCCATGTTCCTCCCCACGCCCCCGTCCCGCCCCTCAGCGCGCACGCGCCGCAGCTGCCCTCCCCCCGCCGCGAGGGCACCGCGCATGCGCGCGCGGAGCGCGGGGAAGGAGCGCGCGGCCGGGGCGGCAACGGGGGCAGGGAAAGGAAGGAAACGGAGTCAGTACTCACCTGGCACCGCCGTGCGCTGGGTCCTGCCGGGCAGCGCTTCGCTCGCCTGCGGCAGGCGGGAGGCCCAGTCGCCCATGCTGAAGGCAGAGCCGTGGAGGGCGCGGAGGAAGAGCAGGAGGTGGAGGCGGTGGCGCGGCGACATCGCCCGCTGGGCGGGGTGAGGGAGCCCCGGCGAGGGCGGGGCGGGGAGAGCGCCCCCTGCCGAGCGGCGGCGGGGGAAGGCAACTCATCACCCGCCACTGCCTGGGGGGTCCCTCCAGGGCGCCCCACCAGTGTCGTCCGTGACCCTTTATCCCAAAATATCCCTTCCCATGGGCTCTGCCCATGTGTTCCACAGCACCTCTGTGGAATGCAGCTTGCTCTGAGTGTGGCCACAGCGTTTTTCCCAATGTTTTGGGACCCTCATGGAGTCCACGTCGCCTCCACCTCGTGTCCTCTCTGTGTCACATCCACCGTCTGGCGTGTCTACGCTGTCGCTTTTAGACGGGATTTTGCGGACGCATTTAGGAAAACACGCTACACATACCTTTCGTGCAGTAATGTGGTTAATGTGGTTTATTTATTTGTACAATAATCACAGAAAGGTTTGGGTTGGGACATTTAAACTTAGCTTGTTCCAACTCCCAATAATATATATATTTAATTTTTTTCCATGTTTTTTCTGGTTGTTAATTTACACAGCGCTTGCATGTGTTATGTTTAGGCAATCTACTGTATCATCCCAATTTTGCAGAGTATTTTTTCAGTGAAGATGTTCCAAGTAACATCCTATATTTGCAATAAAAATATGTAAAATATGATCAGAGTGTGAGTGCTTGTGGAAAATACCCACTGTGTTTTTGGGGGTAATACAGCATGGATTTGTACAATCACAGAATGGTTTGGGTTGAAAGGGACCTTAAAGTTTATCTCATTCCATGCCTCTGCCATGGGCAGGGACACCTTCCACTGGACTATACAAGGCACAGGATATTTATTAATTACAAAATTTATCTGGAGGGCTTTGAAAAAGTTGGGTTGTTGGCTGAATAGAGAGAAGATAATAAAAAAACAGACTAATGCCGAGTCTGAGAGGAAGGTCAGATAATTCTCTCAAAAAAATGTCTATGACAGATGCTGTTCCATTCAGTTCATAATCAGGTTGGGTTTTACATAGATGCAATACTCCTGAGGCCTAGAATTTAATTCATATTTATAGAGGTGTTGGATATTTACAGCAATATTGAGAATTCCAAGGTGCTCTTGAAACAATCTAGTAGACCAGGAAAATCATGTTTTAGGAGTCAGGCTTTCTTCAAAATTAAAAATTCAGATAGGAACAGGAGAGAGAAACTGTCCCACCTCAGCTTTCAGGTTCCCTGTTTTGTGTTTGAAAGGTGAACAACATCCTCTTTGAGCACAGGTAGTCCCCAAGTTTGCAGTCAATCTTTCAAGGTGTTTTACACAAACAAAATTTCTAAGTAATGGTAACTAGAATTACTGAGATCAGGACTGGAGAGGACCTCAGGTGACCTCAAAGTCTTGTAATAGCCTGGAGAAAGTCCATTGAATTAAGAGTGAATATAGAGATGCTTGTGATAAATAACTGTGATGTTTTGAGAGTACAAGTTAGTAAGAACCAGAAGTGCTCAATAACGAAGTGTAAATTTAATTTAAAACGTGTTCACCTAATTAGTTGTTCTCTCATTATGGTCACACTGTCATTTCTCAGCTCTTTGTAAGAAACTACTAAAGATGATGACGTCCACTGGTTTTACACTGCCCACCTCTTCACTTTCACTACACCTATCTGCCAACGTGTTCCTAAAAAATGCACTGCTCAATGTCACGATGGATGGCGATGGAATTTCCCCCTCAGAATTAATGTCTCCACCTGTGAGCTAGAATTTTTTCTGCCTCTTTGCAACCGTTTTTGTTTCCATTGCCATCTTCCCTGCGTGAGGGCAGTCAGAGGTGAGGGGCAGAAAAACAGGCTCATGTTTGGCTCAGCCTCGCAGGTGAAGGGGCTGAAATCTTCCAGAGCCCTGATAGGCTCCGAAATTCCAGCTGCAGAAAAGCCAGCCTTGCCTCCACTCCAGTGATCCTGGCCATCCTTCATGCTGAACGTGCTGTCCTTGAGTGTTTATACTCTGTGTATCCCTTAAATCATGGGTGCCCTTTCCAGTGCATTAACTCCTCCAGGAAAAACTGCTTTGTCACCCATCACCCAGTCAAGCTGCTTCGTTCGTGAGGCTGAAAACAGCCGAGGATTGGGATCCAGAGCAGTGACAGCGGGGCTGCTGATGCTGGAAAATTACAGCTCTTGGGGGCAGGAATCAGCCTGGCATTCCCTGTTCGCGTGGCACTTCATGCACCCTGTCCCTGCCTCATCACTGAATCCCAAGTATTAAATGGTAATAAGCCATCGTGCCGCTTAACAAATAAAAACTGATTTTCACAAGGGTTTAGGGCTTGTTGGCTCCATGGAAACAGAAGACTGTTTAATTTAGATAAATCCCGCTTATATTTCAGGAAAGTGTGGGCTATCCCCTCCTCTTGTTCCAGAGGGTGAGGTCTGGGTGAGAGACTCTGAAAATTGCACTCTAACTTTATTTAAAGTTTTCTTATTTTTTTTTACCTCTCCAAACAAGCAGTAGAACATGATTATTTTTTTATTTATGGTGTATTATGCTTTACACTTAAACATAGACTTTCTATGTACTAACACACTAAATTAAGAAATATATCAGGAAAAAAAGTGGATTATGGCACCTACACAGTGCTTGCATTCTCTTGTAATTATCACAGTATTCCCAGCAGAGCAATTTTATGGCAGATGCTAAAAATTTTCTGTGAAGATGGAAAAAGAAAGGAGAGAGAGAGCAGGAAGAAAAGGGATGTGGGCTTACCTCTCTCCTTTCAGCCAGGGCTTTGCACAAATTCCTACTCATCCAGTCCTAGGAACTTGCTCAGAATATACAGAGTTTTTTTCCAGGACCTGACATTTCCTACACATAATCCATCAGAGTTAAATTTCCTACTCTTTGTGGTTTGGGATAGATGCGTTTTTCCCGTGTAACAAAATCTGCCGTATCTCGAAACTGATAAAGCCCTGTGTGGCCATCTCCGTGGAAATACAGGGATTGGGAAGGCAGGTTTGTGCTGCAGTGTGCATCTCCTGGAAAAGCAATCTCTTTTTTATCTGAAAACATGCAGTGAAAGAAGATCCTCCACAGGCTTTAGTGGATTATTCAGTGCTTGATTACTGTTAAAAATACGCAGCTTATTTTTAGGTTGGCTTCAGCTTCTACCCGTCACAGTTTAGCTTATCTTCCCTGGAATGAAGAGATTGCTTTTATCCAGGTTTTGTTATCCAGACTTAGCACTGCAGGCTGCGGTCATCCCTCAAGACAAGATAAACAGGACTCTGGGAGTTCATCACAGTCAAGGATGTTTTCTAATTCTCTTAAGTCATTGCACATCTCTGGACGCTCTCCAGGTTTTCAAGTGACGTAGTTCCTGATTTTTTTTCCTGCTTTGATGACGATGTGAGTAAGGAATTCAGCATTCTGGTGGTGCTCAGACCAAGCCGGTGTAATCTGGTTTCTTGATTCCTGGTTGGATGTGCATTAATCTGTCCAAGAGCAGTGTTAGACCTTCCAGCCTCACAGATACGTTGCTGTGGCTTCCCAAGGGCTCCCAAAGGAATTGATTACAGAAGTATAGAAATATAAAGGTGATTATGGCAGATACGTAGAAGGTTGAGTTCTGTGCCTAGACCTTGTCACCATTTAAATCACTGATCTAGGCTTGTACCAATCCCTTGTCTTTGTCACTATTGCTCCTGCAGCTTCTCCTCAGCTGCTGATAGAAATAATTTTCCCAGTTCTTCTCTATAACTGATAAAACTGTCAAATAGTGAATCACAGAATCACAGAATATCCTGAGTTGGAAGGGATTCAACGAGGATCATCCAGTCCAGCTCCTGGCCCAGCACAGACACCCCAACAATCCCACTCTGTGCATCCCTGAGACCGTTGTCCAAATGTTCCTGGAGCTCTGGCAGCCTTGGAGCCATGCCCATTCCCTGGGGAGCTGTTCCAGTGCCCAGTGACCCTCAGGGGGAAGACCCTAAATCCCAAGGGGGGAGGATAGTGCCCAGGGTGTGCTCAGGGCTGCTTTGGGCAGGGGCTGTGTCTGTGAGTCTGGCATGCCACCGTCTTTTCTGGCTCCCATGCCAAAGGGCTGCTTCCCTTGGGAAAGGCCCATGGAGAGTTTCCCTCCAGGAGTGCCTGCACTGCTGGCAGTCTCTCAGGTCTGGGGACACCTTGCTGTCCTTTGTGGCTTGGTGGATCTGCTTTGGGGATCAGTGATGCTTTTGCACCTCTTGGGTGCCTTTTCCTGGGGCCCCCTGCACTCCCTCCCCATTCCATGCAGAGACACAGGTTATGGATGAAATTGTTTTAATGGAAAGGCAGAACAGTGAACAACATCTTCTACATCTACATCTACATCTTCATCTACAGCTATAACATCAAAAACACTCTGGCTCCATCCCAAACAATGTGAGCCCTCAAAAGGCCTAATCCTACATTTCTGCTCCAGCTCTGCCTGCAGGAGCCTTGAGCTTGCTGTCGGCTCTGGGCAGAGGGTTCTTCCTCCTCTTCTTCCCTCGCTTTTCCAGCCTGATGCCATGTGTGCACGCGCTGCCCTGGGGTGGTGGCAGGTCTGTCCCTGCATTGTGCTGTGCCTCCTGATGTTTCCTGCCAGTGGTGCTGCCGTGCCCTGTGCTCAGGATGACTTTGGAACTCTGTTCAGTGAGGGGCACCTTCCCAGGCAGCCGGGGCCGGGTGACTTTGTGCAGGGTGCTGGTGCCACTGGTGCCTGCACAGTCCGTGGGCATGGGGACATTGTTGGGATCACCCAGGACACAGGAGACACATGGCCCCCAGGGCCTGGCAGAGGAGCTCTCAAAGGTCTGCCCAGGGCAGGTGTGGCCCAGGCAAGGCCAGGGGTGCTGGCCATGCCCTGCTGAGCCCACAGGCCACAGCTGGCAGGGGCACAGGGGTGCTGGGGGGGCTTGGCTGGTCCTGAAGGAGGTCCCAACTCAGGCTGGAGGGCTGGACACTGAGGGCACTGAGGAGCAGGAGGAAGGAGAGGGGCAGGGCAGGAAGGGCTGGGAATGTCCCCACAGTGCATCCCTGGGCTGCTGGGCTCAGGGTCAGGCCCTACGTGTGCTGCAGGAGGGCTTGGGGGAGAGGAAGGGCTGCAGGAGCTGGGCCGTGGGGGAGCTCCAGGGGCCACAGCGGTGCCACAGAGATGACAGGGCCATGGTCACTCAGGCTTGCTGGCCGGTCAGCTCTGGTGACTGGATGCAGCTTTGGACACTTCTCTTGGAACATCTCCAGGCCTGGAATGTTGGGGTTCCCATTGTTCTGTCACACAGCCAGGAATGCCGGGGCTCCCCTTGTCCTGCCCCAACCACAACAGCTCTGCCAGCTCTTGGTGGGGAGGCAAAGGGTGAACCAAAGAGTTGGAATTACAGAATATGTCTAGATTTAAGGGGCCCACCAGCATCATCCAGTCCAGCTCCTGGCGCAGACACCCCAACAATCCCACCCTGTGCATCCCTGAGAGCATTGTCCAAACGCTCCTGGAGCTCTGGCAGCCTTGGGGCTGTGCCCATTCCCTGGGGAGGCTGTTCAGTGCCCCAGCACCCTCTGGGGGAAGAACCTTTTCCTGATACCCAGCCTAAAGCTCCTCTGGCACAGCTCCAGCCATTTGCCTCAGTTTCTAATGGAGCTGAGGATTGATGCTGATATTATATTTATACTATATATATATATAAAATATAAACACACCTACCTCATTATGGGTGCCTCTTTACAATCACATTTTGTCACTGGTCAGATAACAAGATCTTTGAAAAAGCCCAAATTTTCATCAGGACACACAGGTCGGTTTCCCAGTTTTAGCAAAAAAGCCAGCAACTGGATCTAAGAGTTTTCAGTCAAGGAAACCAGAGACTTCAAGGGCCACAGCTCTTTTTGGAAACATGAATTCCTGTATCAACAGCTGTATCTGTTACCCCAGAAGGACAGCAAAGATGATAACACAGTAAAGAATCAACGTGAGATGGTTTTGAGAGAGGAGGGAAGATTAATCAGTCATTCATCCGCCTTCCATTTGGGATCTAGATAAGCATTGAGATAGAGATTAAGCTACATAAATTATCCTAAAAATGGAACTGACGTAGAAGAGCCATCAGCACTGTACCTCAGGATAATGCAGTGATTTGAGATTTACAGAGGGATGTCAAAAACAACGGGCAGTTTCATGGAACACAGTCTACCACATGTGCCAGGCAGAGGATGAAAACACAGGATACAGTCTCTTCACACAGGTTCTTTATTTTCCATGGCACTGTAGCAATGATGAGGGAAAGAAATGCTAATGCAGCACAAGCTCTCTGCAGGGAGAGCCTTTGGTTCTCCCTTCCCTTCACTGGAGTTCAAGGTACACTTTTATCACCACAAAATCCCAGGCTGTGGCTGCCCCCCCCCGGAAGTGTCCAAGGCCAGGTTGGAGCAACCTGGTCTGGTGGAAGGAGTCCCTGCCCATGGCAGAGGTGGAATGGGATGAGCTTTGAGGCCCTTTCCAACCCAAGCCGTTCCATGATTCTGTGACAGGCACTTGCATTTTGGCGGCACCTATCTGCCTGAGATCAGAATTCACACTTTGCAGGTGGGTATCCCAAGCTTTAGCAGAGATCTCCTTCAACAGCATGGCTTCTCACAGCTCCATGAATTTCCTAGGATTAAATTCTCAGCAGCTGAGGCTCAGCCCTGCAGTTTTTAAATCACAATTTCCCACTGTGGTATATAATACTCCATAGGTCCATACTCATGAGAGGACAAATTCCTGGGCACATCAAGTGGCCAGTGCTGTGCACATCAGGTTAGATGGTCATTGGCAGCATCCTCCTCTAAAATCTGACATTTTAAATGCATATTTCACTAGCTTTTGTCATCATGACACAGTGGGTTTTTGGTAAAACTGTAATTTTAGTAAGAAATTTCTCAATAAATGTTTTGTATTCAGTTCACTTTGGAGTTTCTGTGTTTTTATCACCATGTACCCTGTTTTTGCAGGACTGACTTCAGGAGCATTTTTTCCTTTATTTAACTAGGAAAAAATGAAGATTATTAAGGCAAATTTTAACTCCATAAAAATATTTCTTATATTTTACACATTGACTAACAACTCCAAAATAAATTGACTTTTTAGCACAATATCCTTCATGTTCCCAATCCTAAGTAGTATTTTACATTCCCCACTCCACATTTTCCATATTGATCTCATAGTCCTCAAGATTTCATCCCTCCCTTACTAAAACCTTTTTTCTTTCTGAACCCCAAATTCCTGTTTGCTCAAATATATGTTTTTAATCACTGAAAGTCCGAAGTCCATTCACAAGCAAGTGGCTGAAGTAAATTAATGACTTTTATTTATTTAAATTACCATTAGTGAAGAAATAAGCATGATATTAAATTATCATTAGTGAAGAGATAAGCATGAAAACAGATAAACTGTTAACTTTGGGGTAACATTTCACCAAGGCAACTGCTCTGCTGGAAGTACTGGGGGGATTGATCTGGAAAATACAAGGGGATGGTGAATAACTGGATTTCCTTTGTATCTCCCATAGTAAAGAATGATATTAAAAAAAAAAGCTAATGGAATCAGTTATATTTTTTGGTGGAAAATTAAGGATCATACCCGTGCTCTGGCGGTGCTTCTAAATGCATTGCCTTGGCCTCATCAGTGGGTGCTGGTTTGTGTTCAGTGGCACTGATGACTTTATAAAAACAAATGACAGAGTTGTTTACACTGCCCTGCTAAAGAAAATAATCTGATTTAATGGTGCTGGTTTCCCAGTTAAAAAAAAAAAAAAAAAAGAAAAAGAAAAAGAAACCCCAACAACTCTTGTGCTATGTGCTGTAATAAGCTTTTTATAAATGTGCTCATGTGGTGCTGAGCGGAGCCCGCTGTGCCGACACCATAAAAGCGAGAGGGAGCTTCATCAGCTCTAAGTGCCATCGTATATTCCCTGCAGCAGCGTTCCCCGGGATTAATAAAGTTTGTAAGAAATACACAGGCAAAAGATTAAAAATACATGCATGATACTACCCGTGGTAATAACAGCTGATGTTGTTTGGACTGCTTGTTTATTGGCCTGCCCGAGATGAGATGTTTTAAGGTGAACATGATTGAAGAGATGAGCTTTCCCTCAAGGCCCTGCTTTTCCCTGCCCAGCAGCTTCCCAGGGATGCTGATCCAGGGCTGCTTCCCTGAGCCCTCTCGTGGGCTCCTTCCTCCACTGCAACATCACATCCTACAAACGAAGCGTTTGCTGGTCCCCAGGAAGATGATCTTTATGGAATGAGAGCTGTCTCCTCACCTCCTTGCGTAAGAAAACATGTAAAATTAAAGCAAAATTAGTATTTAATTAAAGGCATGAGAAATTTTTAGGCTTTTGACCGCAAATACCTTGTTTTTGTTGTGGCATCCAGCAATAACAGTGATTATGGAATCGCAACACAGAAAGCTCTTCTGGGAATAGATCTGCAGCACAGCCTGTCACTGCTTGGCAAAATGCACTCAGGTTCTGATGGAAATGGAAAGGTTGTGTATTTGAGGTGGTTTCATTGGAAAAATCATAATAAAGTGGATTAAGAGACACCTGAAGTGCTTCCCAGGTTTAAACAAAAATATCAGGACATTTCCTGACAGCATCTGGATCCTTGAGGGAAATTAATGCCAGGTAATATTCTGTTTGGAAGAAAACAAATTAACAGCATATGTAAAATATATCTGACTGCCCATTAGATTATCTTTAATCATCCATGGGATGTTGTGACTTTTGATTCCATTCTTTATTGGAATTGCTACACCGGATGTTGCTGTGCAGAGCTTACAGGAAGGCACTAGTCCAGATCATTGAGTCACAGGATGGTTTTGTTGGGAAGGGACCTTAAAGATCATCCAGTTCCACCCCCTGCCATGGGCAGGGACACCTTCCACTCTCCCAGGTTGCTCCAAGCCCTGTCCAACACAGCCAACATTTCCAAGCATAAAAGATCCTTAGGTATTGAAGTTCTGTTGGTACGTAGATGTTTTAGTCCCAGGGAAATCAATGAGACTTTGTCACCTCTTCTGACCCCCAGGAAGTTATATTCCAAATGAGCTAGAACATCCCAAAGTGCGGCTCCGAGCAACCAGGTCTAGTGGAAGGTGTCCCTGCCCACGGCAGGGGATTGGACTGGATGACCTTTAAAAAGCTCCTACCAACCCAAACTATTCTGTGAAGGCCATAATGAGCCCAGTGCAGATGTTGTTTATTGAATTTATTTTTTCATGGTATTGGGGTAGAATTATGAGGCTGCTTTGGAAACAGGGACATGAAGAGGATTAAAGTATAGACCATCTACAGAAGAGTGTTGTGATGATTGCGCAGTGTAAGGCACCAAAATGAGCCTGAGAGGGCTGGCAAGAGACACAGAGGAGTGGGCTATTATCAAACCAGATTGGAGAGAGGAGTAGGACAGGGGAGAGTGGGATATGGAGAGGTGCAAAACTGGGCATAACTTTTAGGGTTGTCAACAGCAATACTTTTCATGGACAAAGTGGACAGAGCATAACTTACAACCCAAACCCATGTCCACAGATTAAGCAAAGGTTGTGACTTTCAGCAGCAATGTGCTTGGATAACCAAGTGTCCTGCAGCTGCTGTGAATAAAAATTCAACATTTTTTCATATCAGTAATTGCAGTCCCTTGGTACCTTCTATTCTGAGTGTGGGAGGTTATAAATATTGTAGATGACTCAGCATTTGCTTTAGACTTTTTGGGCTTTACCAGTCATGTTTGCACTCCTTATTCCTGTTGTCACTGTTTGTCAGTGTGAACCTTCACCCAAGTGGAGGAGATTTACAATGAAGTCTGGGGGGCATTTGTCTTTAGTTTGATTTACATCAATTTGGACCTTTCCTTTGTAATGATTTTTAAAATTGCTTGTACTTTTCATTGAAAGATGCAAAAGAAGAACAAGATGATGCTGTTTTTACCTCTCTTTGGGAAGGGCATGTTCCTTCAAATATTTTCCAGGACGGCTGGAAGGATACAAAAATCCTGATTTGGGGATGAGCAGTTCTGGCACAAATACCAAGAGACGACACTTCCATCCTTAAAATAAGCCCCCCGACATAAGTGATAATTTAATATACATCATGCCATCTGCTTGCAGAACTGTGCAAGCTGCTCCCAAAGAAGTCAGTGGGAAATGCATTTTTCCTATTATTTTAAATATTCTGGGATCAATCTTGATGTCACAAAGGCAGGCAATAGTCACCTTTTCCCAAAGACAAATATGTCTTGTCACTAGAGAAAATAACCACTGCTGCAAACCCACCATTTCTCTTCCTCCTCCTCCTCCACCTCCTGCCTCTGCCCTTCCCAACCCTCGGGATAAAAACGCAGAGAGCTCTGCCAGTTAAAAAAGCAGATGGGGAAAGAAGGTTTCAGAGCTACAAAACACAGGAGTCCTGGCAGCAGCTTTTCCCTTTATCCACCGTGAGCTTCCATCTTGGAAACTTTTACTGATCTTGACCTGACCTACAGAAATGTGTCAGCAGCATTTGAGGTTGGAGGAAGGACTCATTTCACTGTTTTCCCATTATTCCGGTTTATGCAAAGGCTGGGTCAAGCCTTGCAAAGGTATTTTTGTGCCTGGGTCCTCTGGGTGCCTCCCCCCAGGCTCATTGGAACTTGGGGAGATGTCACAGTCTTGGGAAGACTCCACTGAGGAGTTTTCTCTTTCTGATGAATCCGCTCACAAACAGGTGTAGAAAAATTGGAGATTGAGGCCGATGTACCAGGGCTTTTCCCCAGAACCTGCTCCTGGCTGGTGGTGAGCCTGCAGCTCAGGCATTTGCTCGGATAATGTCTGAAACTTGTCGTATAAAATTATAATTATTCCCTGCTCACCTCCTTATGGGAGGCATGTGTTGGTCTACAAACATCCCTTGCTCCTTCAGCTCAAGTGTCCCATTTAGTCAAATTCCCCTCTTATGTTAGTGCTGTTCCACAGCTTCCATCGTCCTTATTCATGTCATTCATACTTCCCCAGCTTTCCTGCGTCCTTTTTGAGGGGAAAGAAAGGAGACCCAAGCTGCACAGATTTCTCAATGTGCAGAGGCACCAAGATCTACAGACATGCAAAGCAATCCTGGTTGGAAGGGGCATTTTGATGTCTCCACTCACGTAATAGAATCTCCACTCAAATCATAGAATTGTGGGATCATGGTATGGTTTGGGTTGGAAGGAACCTTAAACCTCATCCACTTCTACCCCCTGCCATAGGCAGGGACACCTTCCACTATCCCGGGTTGCTCCAAGCCTCGTCCAACTTGGCCTTGGACATTTCCAGGGATCGGGCAGCCACAATTTCTCTTGTAATTCCAAGCAACTTTCTCTGCCCAGACACTTCAAATTCAAGTTGCTTTGGTGTTCTTTGATCCATCTGCTATGGCCTGCAGATCAGAAGTTACTCAGTTTACACCCTGCTCCTCTCTTGGCCCTCCACACTGTCTGGCGGGCTTCCTAATCCACTCATGTTTGGAAAAGGATTGATAATTCATTCCTTCTGTTAGAAAGTAGTTCTTCAAATCTCTTAGTCTACCTTTTAATAGAATGCCTGCTCTCTATTTTTTCTGTGTTTGAACACGAAGTCTTCTTACTTGTAACAGCCTCCTTCGCTCTGATCTTTAATTACAGTAGCTTTCTTCTGGTCCTTTTAAAAGTCTTTTTTGATACACTCCGAGTATCTTCTCTGAGTCTCTAATATGGTGTCTTTAAACAATATCTCTGCTGCTTGCAAACATTTCACCCATCGTGGCTCATACTAATTTCCTTTGAACAAGTCGCCTCATTTTTTTGTAGGGCTCCTTTTTAAATCCAGCACAGTGCTGGTGATATTTTTGGCTGCCTTATTCCTATGACTATACTGGAGCTCAGTATGTTATGGTTTCTCCTACAGAGTGTCTCTGATAACATCATAATGATCCTGGGCTGCACAAGGAGTTCTTTCTCCAATGACTAAATCTCCAAGGAGTATTTGTTCACAGGTACCTAAACATTTACCCTCAGTATCCATTCTGTTGATCCAGCGTACATGAATGAAAAGGTTTCCACTTTTTATTGCATCTTGTGCACCCATGGTGTCTCTGGGTTCCTCTGCGAAACCTCAGGCAGTGGCACTGCCCTGACCAAGCCATTGAGGAATAGCTCTCTTGTTGTCCTACTCTTGGCCCTTGCCCAAAGAGATCTTCACCGCTTCCAACCATGTATTTCTCACCTTCCATCGTACCCTTCACTCCAGAACAAACAATCCTTGGCAAGGATTCAATTTCCAGACAAACACCATCCTTTACACTCACACCAGGGCACTTGTACAGCCAGGAGGGATGAGCTGAAGGTCAGGAGAGCAACTTCACAGCTTGGAGCTGGAGTCTGGATTCTCAGCAAGGAAAGGACATTGCCTAGAGGGTGGGAGATGCTGTTTCTCATACACTTCACGTAACCACTCTGAAAACTGGGCTCTGAGCAACTTGGTCTAGTGGAAGGTGTCCCTGCCCATAGCAAGGTGTTGGGAGGAGATAAGCTTTAATGTCCTATCCAACCCAAATCATTCAGTGATTCCCTGTTATTATATCATACATCTTCTATCTTATAACTTTATATTGCTTTATATCTATATTTGATCCTGTTTTATGTGCATTTGCTCGTGTTTTAGGGGACTAAATCTTTCCTCAGTCCTGCTTTTTGGAGGGGACTGCCACCAAACACCAGTGGCATTGTCAATCTGCACATTCTGGAGCTGCACAAGGCCCTGGTGGGATCTGGGTATTGTCTTCTGCATCCTGTGAGAGTGGAGCTGCTGGTGTGCAAATGGAGTTGGAAAACATTCCGGTGCCAGGAGCTGTGTGTACTTGCTGCAGAGCTCCTACAGGTGTGCTAATGAGAGACTCTGCTCATCACAAGCCCGAGACCTTGGAGAATATTAGTAAAAACGCCAATTTGCATGTCTTGGGGTTAATTGAGGAAATCTCCGATGGAAAAATCTTGCTGTCACTTCAGAAACCGGTTCTGAATACAAATTGTGTGTCTCCATTGGATATTGCAAAACCTTTCAACTTCTTTGCAAACGTGTAGGAACAAGGGAGGTTGTTGGCTCCCAGAAGTTTTCCTCAAAATTACAGATATTTTTTATCTGTGTTGATATTAACATGGGACTCCTACACCAAGCATGGAGATTATGTGGCATCCTCCACCAAACAAACAAAAAAGAGGCATAAATATTTTCTCAGATATTCCCCAGGCCACGTGTTTTTCATAGGAAAAGATGCATTTCTGCTTGAAAAAAACAATTCTTTTTAAGTGGGTCAACTCTCTTATTTTATGCCTTTCTGTTAATCCAAGTTTCTTGCATATAAAAATAATTACTGGATATTTTTATCTTTGCTTGAGCTGAGCAGTTGTTTGACAAGATGCAGTTGTCTCGTTGAGAAACAGGGAAGCAGAGAACTGGCTCATTCACCTGATCCTGATTAAGAATCAGTGCAGGTTTTTATTATCCTGGGATCACAGTGTGTTTTCTCATCACCTGGTCTTCCAGCAGGGTTTCTTTCCTTTTACAACTGTTTTATTATATGCCACTGTAAGATTACCACCAACAGTGCAAGGCACAACCAGAAATCCCAAATATTCTCCCATTTAATTGCAAATATTTTGGGATGCTCTGATCATTCCATCAGCCATTGGGGGATTTTATAAATGTCTTGCTCCACATTATGTCTGTATAATTAACTGCTCTTGTTGAAACACCTAATTTTTGGAGGAGTTTATGGAAGAACACGAGGGAGAGGCATGGGTTTGATGCTGATTTTAAATGAATTATTCCTTGGTTTTCAAAGTTGTCTTTTAGTAGTTTTGACATTCAGTCTTCTTTTTTTAAACTAGCATGTCCTGTGTAACAAAAAGATTAAAAATTAATTAGAAAAGACAAGAAAAGAGGCAAAAAGGCCAAATTTTCCCCTCAGCAAAAGTTTCTTAAAACTAAACTCAGTTCCTGAACCTCCAGCACAACAGGAAATTGTACCAAATTCCTTTCACTTCCCTTTCTCCAGTTTCCTCATTTGAACATTCTGACGGGGCTGTGCGACGCTGCTGATTTCAACGTGTCGCGAGGGGTGTAATTAAAAGCAGAATTCTGCCTTGATTATGGCTCTGATACGTGCACTTCCCAGCAGCTGAAGATGATGAGCTCTAAAACCATGGAACCGTGCAAAGCACTGCAGATAATGCTGCATGCCGTGGAATGGATGAGTGACAGGACACGAGGACATAGCCTCAAGCTGTGCCAGCAAAGGGTCAGGTGATGTCCACATCAGGAGGAATTTCTTCATGGAAAGGGTGGTCAGGCATTGGAAGGGGCTGCCCAGGGAGGTTTGGAGTCCTCATCCCTGAAGATGTCCAAGGAAGGACTGGATGTGGCACTCAGTGCTCTGGGCTGGGTAACAAAGTAGGGATCGGTCACAGCTTGGACTCGATGGTCTTGAAAGTCTTTTCCAACCTAAGTGTGCCCTCATCTGGGGTGGGTTTCTAGTTAATGCCATGGAGGCACCTGTGGGAGCAGAAAATCTTGGGGTGAAACTCCAAGGGGGTGCCTTAGCCCTGTCTGGGGTTGATGGCATTGCAGTGCCTCTCTAGTGTTCTTTTGGGTGAGTCCCAGTTCTCCAGGCCCAAGAGAATGCCCAGAGAAGCTGTGGCTGCCCCATCCTTGGAAGTGCCCAAGGACACACTGAACGCAACCTGGAGCAACCTGGGATAGTGGAAAGTGTCCCTGACCATGGCAGGAGTGGGATGAGATGATCTTTAAGCTCCCTTCCAACCCAAGCCACTCTATAAATCACCACATCCATGAAGTGGGGACAACCACACAGTATTCTTCCCCTTGCAAAGACGAGGGGTGTTGAGAGGATAAATAAAATTAATTAGTGCCTGAAATAGTAAAGATACACACTACAGTGGGGAACTGCACAATGAGGACAGGTTTCAAGATCTGTCACACACTGCTGAAGGAGAAATAAAAATCTATTTTTTTTCACCAGGTTTAACATGGGAAAAGCAACCCAGGCAGTCGCTTTTGAAGAGAAATTAGGAACAAAAGAGAACACATGTGGTAAAATGTTATAATAGTCAGAGCCAGAAGATCCTACTCATTTCCTGTAGGAGGAAAGTCACCAAGAATTGGAAAGGGGAAAGCCCACATGATTAAAGGAAGAAGATTGACTTCTCCCTGACTGACAGTCTCTGCATCACTGCTGTTCTGTTCCAAGACTCCTGTTCCCAAGGTAGTACAATCCAGCCAAAGATAAAGCTGCGGGAAGGCAGAGAGAACATCAAAGATTCACTTACTGATGTAAGAAAGAGGCAGAAAATTAAATCTCAGGTGGCAAACGAAGTTTCCACCCTTGATAAGGTTGACCAGAAAGACAACCCTAGATATGAGATATAAAACAGCAAGTGCAAGACTGGAAAA
Source organism: Corvus kubaryi (assembly GCF_017639235.1). Classification (NCBI taxonomy): domain Eukaryota; kingdom Metazoa; phylum Chordata; class Aves; order Passeriformes; family Corvidae; genus Corvus; species Corvus kubaryi. The sequence goes on along the minus strand of NW_024581116.1, from coordinate 601,797 downwards.
AAGGGGATGTTGTAGGTGCATTTAACATGTGACACACCCCATTCTGACCAGGTGTTGAGCTCCGTTTCCACCTCTAGTCACAAGGTGGGTGTGAGCTGGATGAAGCCACAGCAAAGCTGCTGCATCCTCAAGTTTTATGGTAAAATGAATCCTTTGTAAAAGACATGTTTCCCTATTTACTCTTTATTGTGAAATAACTTTTCCCTATTTACTCTTTATTGTGAAATGACTTTAAAGTTTCAATGATTTTGTGTGTGTGTGTGTCAAAATCAGCTTATATAGATGTGTTTGCATACAGTCAAATAAAAAGATGTGTCAATATTTGTATAAATAGATACTTGTACTCTCACCCATCTATACTTCTATATATACCTTTATGTGATGGGGCTCACACACAGAACTCATTTCTTTGCCAGACCATGACTTTCTTTGACCACAGACTTGTGAGTAAATTTTCTAGGACCAGGACCTAACCCATAACCATAAAGCCATGAACAACAGCTGTCTCAGCAGCTCAGTATGCTGTGCCTCCTGAGAGCTGTGGTGCCCCTGCACTGGGGCAGGGCTGGGATGGGCAGCATCAGCCTCTGCAGCTTTTCTGTGGTATCAAAAGGGCACTTGTTTTTCCATATCTTGCATAGGGGCCTTCCCACTTAAAGATTTCACAGTCCAGGTACTTAAGACTTGGCTTTCATGAAAAAAAAAAGGGGTTTCTTTTCAAACTCAGACATCCACTCATCAGAGAATTGGTGGGATGGACAAGCAAGTTTGCCCTCACATTTCTTCTTACCAGGGAGGGAACCCTTTTAACTCCTTGTTCTGAAGCTGTTGAGATGGGTCTCTAATGTGCCATATGTTCCTGGAGCTGCTGGGAGAGCCCTGTGACCCAGCCCTTGCTCCACCAATTAATCCGTCACCTTCCTTCACACTGACAAAATAAATGGGAATGAACAAAGGCCAAGGAATGGCTCTTTGCCCTGAGGCCAAGTGGCACAATTGAGCTCCCTGTCCCCAAAGCAAGGCTGGCCGTGTCCACACCATTCACTGGGAATCATCCCTGGCCCTTTGCTGTGCCTGGGGAATTTTTGGGTCAATGTTAGTTGGCACAGACCAAAACTAGGCCAGGGAATGTGCTGACCATTTCTCTGCCCTCACAGCCTTATAGTCCAGCACCACAGGCCTCACCTGGTCCTCCCAGGCTAAAAGGACATGTTTCCTCTAATTTAATATTTAACTGCCAAGTAAAGCTGAAAAGCTTCAGTGAAGAAAGATAATGCACCTGCACCCCATCCTAGGATCAAAGCTCTGCAGAGAAATGGGGGCTGAAACTCTTCAGAGAAAGGAGGGTATAAATCCCAGGTATCCAGCATCCTGCGAGAGAAACCCATTCCCATAATTAATGAAATGAAACCTCCAGTTCTCTGGATTGTGCTGGTCCTGACTTGCTAAAACCATCCTATCAGATTGAACCTCTGAAGTGGGATTGATGGGGGAAACCTAAAACATGAACCATGACAGGTTCTGTGCCCGAGAGCATCCCCTGGCACTGTTTAACACAGTGGTATAGAGGAGTTGGGGAAGCAAACAGGACTACCTTAAGCATCTCTAACCATCAGATACCTCTGAGGTTATACAGCTGTGGTTGGGACTCTCATAAACTGGATTTAGGAATGGTACATCTAATTTAGCCATTAGATCCATAGGATTTCCCCAAATCCCTTTGAGAGTCTTGTTCACGTCACCCCAATCCCTGCCTCGATGAGAGAATCACACAAATAAAGACATGGCACTGCTGAGGCCTTTTAAAAGTGGCCTTCTCCAGGCCTGTCCTGTTTCCAAAATCCACAATCTCCCTGCAGCAATGGATCTCTTTCATCAGCCCTTTCAGATGTGTCAGGGAGGTTTAGGCTGGGTATCAGGAAAAGGTTCTTCCCCCAGAGGGTGCTGGGGCACCGAACAGCCTCCCCAGGGAATGGGCACAGCCCCAAGGCTGCCAGAGCTCCAGGAGCGTTTTGACAACGCTCTCAGGGATACATGGGGTGGGGTTGTTGGGGTGTCTGTGCAGGGCCAGGAGCTGGATCAATAATCCTGGTGGGCCCCTTTCATCTCAGGATATTCTGTAATTCCAACTCTTTGGTTCATCCTTTGCCTCCCCACCAAGAGCTGGCAGAGCTGTTGTGGTTGGGGCAGGACAAGAGCCCCAGCATTCCCGGCTATGTGACAGAACAATGGGAACCCCAACATTCCAGGCCTGGAGATGTTCCAAGAGAAGTGTCCAAAGCTGCATCCAGTCACCAGAGCTGACCGGCCAGCAAGCCTGAGTGACCATGGCCCTGTCATCTCTGTGGCACCGCTGTGGCCCCTGGAGCTCCCCCACGGCCCAGCTCCTGCAGCCCTTCCTCTCCCCCAAGCCCTCCTGCAGCACACGTAGGGCCTGACCCTGAGCCCAGCAGCCCAGGGATGCACTGTGGGGACATTCCCAGCCCTTCCTGCCCTGCCCCTCTCCTTCCTCCTGCTCCTCAGTGCCCTCAGTGTCCAGCCCTCCAGCCTGAGTTGGGACCTCCTTCAGGACCAGCCAAGCCCCCGAGCACCCCTGTGCCCCTGCCAGCTGTGGCCTGTGGGCTCAGCAGGGCATGGCCAGCACCCCTGGCCTTGCCTGGACCATACCTGCCCTGGGCAGACCTTTGAGAGCTCCTCTGCCAGGCCCTGGGGGCCATGTGTCTCCTGTGTCCTGGGTGATCCCAACAATGTCCCCATGCCCACGGACTGTGCAGGCACCAGTGGCACCAGCACCCTGCACAAAGTCACCCGGCCCCGGCTGCCTGGGAAGGTGCCCCTCACTGAACAGAGTTCCAAAGTCATCCTGAGCACAGGGCACGGCAGCACCACTGGCAGGAAACATCAGGAGGCACAGCACGATGCAGGGACAGACCTGCCACCACCCCAGGGCAGCGCGTGCACACATGGCATCAGGCTGGAAAGGTGAGGGAAGAAGAGGAGGAAGAACCCTCTGCCCAGAGCTGACAGCAAGCTCAAGGCTCCTGCAGGCAGAGCTGGAGCAGAAATGTAGGATTAGGCCTTTTGAGGGCTCACATTGTTTGGGATGGAAGAAGGCTGGATTTGATGTTATAGCTGTACATGTAGATGAAGATGTAGGTGTAGACGTAGATGAAGATGTAGATGTAGATGTAGATGTAGATGTAGATGTAGACGTAGACGTAGAAGATGTTGTTCACTGTTCTGCCTTTCCATTAAAACAATTTCATCCATAACCTGTGTCTGCATGGAATGGGGAGGGAGTGCAGGGGGCCCCAGCAAATGACACCAAAGAGGTGCAAAAGCATCGCTGATCCCCAAAGCAGATCCACCAAGCCCCAAAGGGCACCAAGACGTCCCCAGGCCTGAGAAAAGCAGCCCTTTGGCATGGGAGCCAGGACAGACAGGAGTTTTAGTTTGAATGTCAATGTTTTTATTCACCTCCTGGTTTTTGCAAATGCTCCGTGTTTTTCAAGACTTCTAGAATCCTTGACCAGTTTGTGTTGGAAGAGATCTTTAAGATCATCTAGTTCCAACCCAGCCCTCCATGCTGACAGACCCCTGCTATATGTCTGCAAGTGCAGGAGATAAAAAGTTCCTTAAAAAATGAAAGTTGGTTTTCTCATACAAGGAAATACCTGATAGTTCTTGGGAAAAGGTCCCAGGATTATCTTTAAAATTGTGAGATTTGCAATGAAATCGTGGGCAGTAGTGACCTCACATTTCTGCCTGGGTAGGACACTGTGTGTATTTCATATCCTAAAGGTACAACAGTAAAATATTTCAAAAAGAAAATAAATGTAATGTATTCATAATTGCTAATGTGATTGAGAATGTACATTTAAGAAATGTAATGGCATAAACCTGGAGAAATCTAATTCTGAAAGGAAGCTGTCTAAATTTAGAGTGATGTAGTACTAATTAATCCATTTAGCATTCCATGCTGGTTTCAGCCCCAGGAATGACTAAACAGAGGACTGCCCCTGACTTAGGAGGGGCAAGGAAAATGGAAGAGGTTATATATAAATATATGGGTGCTTTTTCTGTCAAGTCAAAACAGATCATCTCCAATCATCTCCAACAGAGATATTTTTCCAGGTCAATTTACACTCTCTGGGTTAGATGGAAATGCTTTCCAGCAAAGTGAGGCCTAACCTAGACCACTATCCCAGGTTGCTCCCAGCCTTGTCCAGCCTAGACTTGGATACTTCCAGGGATCGGGCAGTCACAGCTTCTTTGGAAAACCAGTGCCAGGGCCTCACCATCCTCACAGAGAAGAATTCCTTTGCGATATCCCATCTATCATTTAGTGGGAGGTGTTCCTGCCCATGCCAAGGGGTTGGAATGAGAAGAGCTTTAAGATCCCTCCCCACCCAAACCATTCTGGGATCCTGGGATTCTATGGAGCATCTCATTAAAAGAAAGAGTGAGGGAGCTGGGCCTGTTCAGCCTCAAGGAGAGAGGACTGAGTGGGGATCTTATCAATGTGCACAAATAACTTAAGGGCAGCTCTCAAGAGGATGGGGTCAGGCTCATTTTGTCGTGTCCAGAAACAGTGCAAGGGGCAATGGACACAAACCAAAACATTCAGAAGTTCTATCTGAATATGGGGAAAAGCTTTCTTACTCTGAGGGTGAGGGAGCACTGGAAGAGGCTGCCCAGGGATGTTGTGGAGTCTCCTTCTCTGGGAATATTCCAAAGCCACCTGAATGAGATCTTGTACTGGGTCTTCTCCAGTGACCCTGCTCTCACAGGCGGGTGGCACTGGGTGGTCTCTAGAAACCTCTGTCAACCCCAGCCCTTCTGTGATGCCATAAAGAGAGGGTCTGCTCTCAGGCCTTAGTCCTGAGGAAGAAAAAACAAAACTACAACAGCAATGAAAAATAACCAAAACAAAACCAAGCAAGAGGGAAGAGTCATTGGGACCATGGGACATAAACAGATACAGAAATAAAATCCATTATAACTCCTGGCCTTTGAATCATGGTAATCATAATACAAGCAATACAGCACGAGGTTCTTGCTGAAATCAGTGGATATCAATGAGTCCTTCTCAACTGAACAGCATCAAGTCCCAGCCCTTTTGCTTTCTGTCAAATATTCAGCCTGTTGTTTAACAATTTTTGTTCGTTATTTTTTTCTCCTGCCCCTTATGAAAAACCTGGTAATTGTTTTCAAAACCTACTTAAAGTCTGAACCATGAAGTTAATGAAATGTTGAAGTCTCATACAGATCTCACAGAAACACGCACAGCTTCTTTCTCCACAAAGCTTGCAGTGAAAAGGAAGGAATTACAGTGTGGGATTGAAGACTAAAGCATCCTCTGAGTGTCTTGTCACAGAGAGCAAGGAACGTGGAGACCCCAGAGACAGAACTGTCACCTGAACTGAAAGCATTTGGTGTCAAGAGACATTACCCTGAGGGACTGGGGACAAGGGAATTTTTCTCTCTGTGTTGGTCAGACATGTAGAGCAGTGGGGCCGTGGTCCAGGTGTGCAGGAGCTGTTGAATAACAATCAGGCTACGCTTGAGCTGTCACTGGGTCTGGGCAAACTTCCCATGAAAATAACCACTGGAAAGTCCCAGGACTGGGACCATATCAGACACTGTGACAGGGAGGTCTCCTGGGGGACTGCCATGCTGGAATGAGAATGGTCCTGTTGGCCTCTAAAGAGAAAAAAGCTTCAAAATCCAGAATATAATACATATATACATATATTTATATACACTTCCATCTCACTCTGTTTGTATAAATAAGATTTTTTTTCACATTAAACCCTTTCTTCATACCCAGCCTGGCCTTGGCTATAAAATGATGTGCCAGGGTTGTCTGAGCTCTGCTGGCTGCGGACCTGAAGCCACAGGGAGAAGGGAGCAGCAACGAATGCAGCTTCGGTGGAATTACGTAATTACTTTCTTCAAGCTAAAAGTATTTCAAGTGTTTGATTGCCAGTGCTACATAACAATCTGGAGTAATTATATAATTAGCAAGAAATTGCAGCTCCCATTAGGTACTTAGAAGAAGTCAGATTTAGGTTTGATTTTTTAAAAAGGTGGGAAGTTGTGCACATGTGGGTTTTTTGCATAACGATATGACCTCGAAGAAGTGAGGGAGTCGATTTTTTTCCTTTCCGTAAAGGAACATTTCAGTGTTCACTTAGAAAATAGATCAAGTAAGACTTGCTTGAGAAGATTGAGAAATCTAGTGAAATCGGTGATTAAAAAGTTCATTAGGATTAATTGCTTCCAATTGTTACCAGAAAGCTTGCCAGGATAGGTAATATTGGATTTCAATATCCCTCTGAATAGAAAAAGAATTGGATTAGCTCCAGGGACATTCTTGCTGGGGAGAAGGCCAGAGAGTGGTTTGGGTTGGAAAGGACCTTGAAGATCACCTAATTCCAGCTGCCACTGGAGATTGGAGAAGAAACCAGGTCTGACACCCAGCTCATGACTGTTCCCCTCTGTTGGGAGCTGCCCTCTGACACAACGGTGTTATCTGGTACTTCATATCCAGGGTTGGAAAAAAGGGCTATCGCATCCATGCCATATTGCTGATCCTGTTGTTCAAGTGATCAACATTGCATTCATTAAAGCCACTGGAGCCTTGCCATAAATATCAGCCAAATTTCCTCCCGGACTGAGCTCCTGACTCTTCCAATGATAAACAATTTTATACAAAAAAAAACCAACATGAGAGGGGAAAAAATGCCTGTGCATTTTCCACCCAGATGTGCAAACGAAGATCCTGCCTAAATAACCTCTTTTAAAGTCTTGAGCAGGGCCCAGGAGATATAATTGATTTGGATTTTTAAAAGCCGGTGCCAATTTCATCAGAAAGACGCCTCGTACAGCTAAAACCCACCGGGAGCCGGCATGAAATAATGGAATGGTTAAGTAACTTATTATGGACAGCAAGAAGAAACTGTTGGCATGTCATTCAAGTGCCAGGGCAGAGAAATCAGTTCTAGAACTGATTTCGTTTGGTGGTGATGCAAAAAAACAACGGTGCCAAACAAAGGGAGATGGGGCAAGTGGAATATTCCTGTTGCAACACCGAGCTGCTGAATGGGGAAAGAGCAGTGAAACAATGGGAGAGGAGGGAAAATGGCTTAAATAGCTGCGTATGAGACTGAAATTATGCTGCAAACTTTGGAAGCTCCACTGTCACATGGAAAAGTAATTTAATAGCCAGGCAGACAGAGGACTGAGCCTCGGCTAAATGCAGGGCTGAACAAACCTCATTGATTTCCATGGAAGGCAGCAGTGGATGTGGACAGGTCCTGCATGGGGGCCACAAAATTAGGGAGCATCTTGGCACAGGGATGGGGTGGGGAGCAGCACCCCGTGCCATGTGTGTGGCACCAACCTTTCCCCACCACCAACCCCCGGCAGTGGGATCGTGCCCGACCCGGGATGGGAGCTGCCGTTGCTCCCTGCACCCAGATTTTACAGCTGCCTCCCAGCAGTCAAAAAAAGGGAGGGAGAAAGAAATACATTCTAACAAGGACAAGGAATTTGATGGCAGAGATGGTAAAGCGGGGAATGGCTTTGGGAGATAACCGGTGTCACGCCGTAGCGGATGTAAATCCCCGCAGCCGGGTCTGGCCGTTTACACCGTGAGGATCCAGCCCTTTGTTCCCCGCAGACTCCGGGATTAGGGAAAATGAAAAGGATAAAGAGCAGCCCTCCTGAAGCTGCGATTCACCCGCACGTTAATGTATGCGCATAAAGGAGCGGCCACCCGGGCCAGGCTGCGCCGAGAAAAGATACGAAGGTCATTCAGGAGCAGATGTCACCTTAGCAGAAAACAAAGCAGTAAAATGAACAAGCCTCAATGGACCAAATGCCTTTTCAGGCAGGCTCCAGAATCCGTGTTCCAGTAACAGAAATAAATGTACAGGGGGAAAATGTGTGTGTTTGTTTCTTTCTCTCACAGCAATAGAATCACGTCCCCGTGTCTGGGCAGGAGGTACTTGAAATAAAGCTAGAACAACGCTTATCTCTTATCAGCACTCGGGATTTGCAATAATGAAAAGATTTGCATAACAAATGCTTCTTCTCCTTCTTCGGCTTGGGATGGAAGTATTAATTTCCCCTACTTTTCTACTGTATTTTTTTTAAAAATATAACCACCTTCAAGCCAAAACACAAACCTTTTTACTTTATAACCAGTGCCTCAACCCTTGTCTATGCTGACTCTCTCCTGCTGCAGTTTGGGGATTGAAAGAAATGCATTTTTGCCCTCATTTATGTCCTTACAGGCTCCTCATGGCTTCTATACACTTGCAGAGAAAATAAAGACAAAAGGCCTCGTTCGTCCTTCGCATGGCCCCATTTTACACCCGTGTCACTCTGCTTCTCCAGAGCCGGGGAGGTGAGAGAAGGATCCGCCCCGTGTAGTCAATTAATTATGAAGTCAATCAGGAGGTAAATATATGCATTAGCATCGGCGAGGGCTGGAGGGGATCTCTGCTGCTGTATCACAGCGTCTCCCTGCACATCAGCCTGCTCTGCCCTTTGATCATTTATGCTGCAGCCAGGCCCCCTCCTGCGAGCGCGTGTTGGAGCTCCTGAGCTTTGTGCCTCAGCGGCGGGAAGTGCTTGGTGCTGCTCTGAGGGCTGGGAGCCAGAGGGGTGGATGGACAGACCTCCAGAGGCTTTCCCAGATGGTGGTCAGACTCCTCTTGCCCCAAAACAGAAAGAAATAGGCTCAACAGATATTTGACTCAGCCCTTCAGCCCAGCAAGGGCTCTTCGGGACCTTCCCAGGCCATGCACCAACACAGAAACATGGGAGAGTGATCAACTCAAAAACGTGGGAGAGTGATCAATTCAAAAACATGGCAGAGCGATCCCCTACAGCCAGGACCTGTGATGTGGGTCATGTCAGATCTGTGAAGTTCCCACTCAAGCCAAAACTGCTCTTCTTGAAGACGTCACAGTCATACTGATGCATTTTTTTTTTTCACCAGGTTCTTGGAAAAAGTCTTCTTCCACTCTTAGAGTGGAACAGCTTTCCTAATATCTACCCCTAAACCTTCATCCTCCAAATAAAACCTTTTTCTTCCAGTCCTTTTCCTGGGGAACAACTACATTTGCTTCAGAAGAGCCTTGCACAAGTGCATGCTCTTCTCATGCCACATCATTGTATTTGCTGTTTGGTAGAAAAAAAAAAAAACAAATCTGTCTTTTTTCTCCCCTTCCCTTTGTCTTTATTCCTGCATCAGCAAAAAGTACCAATCAATTGTCAGCCTAAACTGACGAAGCTGAATTACACCTGTAATCTACTACAAAATCATTTTGCTGACCTTATAACCAAGACTGGCCAAGTTGCCTGCAGGAATTTTGAGCTGCTTTCTGCTCCAGGTCACTCAGGAAGAGCATCCATGAGTTGCTTCTGGAAGACTCATTAGAATTTGCAGCATGGATATTGTTTCCCCAAGTAATGAGACTGTATTCTGAGATCCCCACAAAATCCAAGATAAAGGCCAGAAGTCAGTGTATCACCCATGTGAACATTACTGTGGGAAAGCATCTATTTCTCCCCAAGAGAGGAAATTAAAAATATTGCCATTCTTTGCCGTTCATTATGCTGGAACAGTCCATATTAATGATATCCATAGGTCAAAAAGGAAGAGGGGGATGCTTCGTCATTCATGAACATTATGGAGAAAATTTAACAGGCCCTTTATTTATTTCTTTTTCTTTATTTAGGACGTTCATGCGTGCCATCTCTTATTTCAGGGCACTGGGCTTTTTAATTAGGACATAGACTTTGAAGCAAAAGCATTTTGGAATTGCTGAAGAAATAAAGCCTGAGGACTAAAATGACAAGGAATTAAAGATGTATATGATTTCCCTGACCCCACCCCAAAGAATTTTGAAATTGTTGGGCCATCACCATCACTTTTTTAAACTTAAAATAGAAGAAACTTTATTCTTTCCCCAATAGGGTGGTGAATCTCTGCAACATAACAAATAATTCTTGGGTTTTGAAATTCCACACTTAGTTAAAGTCTAATTCAGTATCCAGCCACCATTCTGCCATGACAATGTCTGTGACTGACTTCCACATTCCTAACTACTAGGGGGAAAACAAGTCAGGTATTCCGTCTCCAATGTGGCTGTTTGGTCATACAAGAAATGATGCCTGTCTCCCTCAATTTCTCCTCTTGACAGTGAAGTGCCGAACAAAAAGCAGGAACAAAAAGGATCAGCATTAAAAGTTAATGCTGTAGGATTCGGCTTTTGTGTCTCACTTACAGGGGAGGAATTACAATGACAGGTGAATTGATCTGGTTTTCCTGCCCAGAGATGGGCGACAAGTGCAGAGAAGTTATGGATGATCTAAGGATCTTCCTGCAGAGGTCTTCAGAGTAGAATCACAGAATCATTTTGGTTGGAAAAGCCCTCCAAGATCATGCCAACTGTTAAACCAGCACTGCCAAGCCCATCTAAACCATGTCCTCAAGTGACGCATCCAAATTACTTTTGAATACTTCCAGGGATGGTTGCAGTTGTGCAGTCTCAGTCCTTGGGTGTTTTCAAGACCTAACTGGATGAGCAACCTGGTCTAAACCCGGGCCTGACCCTTCTTGGAAGAGGACGTTGGACCAAAGGCCTCATAAAGGCCCTTCCAGCACAAATTCTCTTACAATCAAGCAAGACAACACCTTGTTAATTTTCCTTTTTTAGCTCACACTCAGAACTGTCGCCACCTTTAAACAAGGGACTCTGGTACTGTTTGATGACCTGGGATATCCCACGTCAATCCCTACTTCACCTGACTTTCCTACAGGGCTCTCCATGTCTCCCATCTCCATCTGCAGAACGGAGGCATTTCGCTGTCTGCAAAAGGCAGCTGCGAGATGAATTCATTAGAGATCAACGGGTCCTGAGTTCAGTGGTAATAAGGGCCCTAAGACAGACAAAATACAGGGTGGGAAAAATCTGACAAGATTTTGATATCTGGTCTAGTTGCCTGGATACTCTCTCCTGGCACAGAAAACTCATGCGCCACCGCCACCGTCACATGGTGTGAGCTCAGAAGTTGATTCACTTCAAGGCAGGAGGAATAAACAGAAAATAAAATATCTTCCATGATTATTTCAGGGCCAGAACATTAGCAGTTATAAATTGCTCAAGACCTTTAGCTTTCACACCTAAGAGTACCTTGGCTGATGCAGAGGAGCAAAATTGTCTTTTTGCCACAAGGCTTGGGTTTGGAGCAGCCTATGGGTGCCTTGTGTCGGGAGCATGATTTTGGAAACTGGAGTGTGTTAGACAGTCAAGATCTGCAGCCTACTTCCATATGGCCACATTAATTTCACAGCAACTCTGCAGAGAGGAAGATGATGCACTTCCTGCCATCCTTGTGGGGGAGAAGCAGTGCTCCTGCCAAGCAGTTTGCACAGGACAATCATTCTAAGCACTATCTCCTCTGTTAACAGCCTCAGATGAGGCTGCTGAATCCTCCCATCGCTTCTCCAAACCACTGCCAGGGTAACCCCTTGTAAACCTTTTAAGAGCCCAGTGAATTTTTTCTTCTTGGGCCACAGCAGAGTGAAACGAGAGAAATAAAGTGAAATAACTTCCCTTTGCTGAGGAAGGAGACAAAGTGTAACTGTGGTTCTTAAAAAGCTTGAGGAGCTTCCAAAATACAAGGGTTGGAAGTGTAGAAAATGCAGGGAGGTCCTTTTAAGGGCATTAAGGGCATTATGATACTGAATCACCAAGAAAAATAAATGTTGATCCAACTTGAAGACCTGTGGTCCTCTCACGGCAAGGAATGGGCCAAAATGTGTTCTGGAGCACCACCACCGTGGAGGCTCCCTGCCAGCTCTAAGTCAATGCGAGCCTGCGTCATCTGAGGAGAGACACCAGCATCCTGTATCCCATGAAAATGCCAGGCTGGGATTCATCCAAAGTTAGGGAAGTCTTTCAGGAAGTGGGTTATTGGCACAGTGTTTTTTCCCTCAGCAGTCTGGTGCTGTGGGCACTCATCATGAAGAAATTGCTTCTTCAACATATCTTTTTTTTCCCCTCACATTTTGTTCCATTGGACTTTCTCAGCAAAAGGTTTGAGTCCCATCAACTTGGGTCAGAATTTGAAGATTTAGCTTGGAAGTTTCAAGTTCTGGATCCACAATGGAAAGGTCCTGACCCAGTCCCTCCCTCTTTGTGGCTGGACAAGAGAGGTGAACAACAGGAATCTGCAACAAAATTGGTTTATTTATTGGATTTATTGGATGGGGCCTTCAGCAATCTGATCTAGTGAGTGACATCCCTGCCCATGGCAGGAGGGGGAACAAGATGAGCTTTAAGGTCCCTTCCAACCCAAACCTTCTGTGATTCTGTGATTACAAAGATTCTTTCAGAAGACTTTATGAACGTGGCACTTTGGCTTAGCTCAAAATTTAAGATCCCACAAAGATGAGCCTAGCAGAGCACCCATAAATACCACACTGTAAGAAAGATTTTAAAATTCCAAAGACTGATCAATTTAATAATTTAAGGGCCACACCTCAAATGCTTGCTGCCAATCCACAAGCCTGGAACATGCCTCTGCTTGGCTGCTCCCCATTACAATTGCAAATGGCCCGTTCTGCTGCTTCCCAACATTAGCCCAGTGACAAATGAGCAGAAAAAAACCCATTTACTTTGCAGAACATCTGAAAAAGCATTTTATGCGCATTTAACAAACTGCCCAGTGCAAAACCTACAGGCAGGAGGTGCCTGCTGTGTGGGAGCTCCTCTAAAATTGCATGGGATTGGCTTTGGCCAAAAAGTGGCAGGAGCTGGAGTGAGTCCTTCTGTTTGCTCCCTGGAGTCCTCCCATCACTGGGAGACTTATCAGTTGTAGATGGACAGGATAGATGGATGGATGGGCAGAAAACTCATATCAAAACCCAAGTTTCAGCCTCTGGAGTTAAACTCACATCAATCTTCCTTAGAGCAAATTAAATCTCATTTAAACAAAAAAAAAGCAAAAGGCAACCACTCCTCCAGTAAGTTTACTCTTTAAACCAGGAGGAGTTTCTCATGTTAAAGACTCTGGGTTATCACTGCCAGAGATAGCAATTAATTTTCTAGAAGATTGCATGACAATAGAGCCCAAATCAGTCCTGGCACTTGGTCATGCTGGACAATGTGCTGGTGTTATTAAAAGGCCAGTTACCATCAGCTTGTGTTCCAGGTGACAGCTGGAACAACTTGGAGAAAGTGGAGTGTTCCAGGGAATCCTGACAGTAGGACAAATACATCCTTGCACCACTTGTGGTAGTTGTAGCAGCCACCTAAGTAATAATTCAGCTGCAAAAGCAACCCTGATTAAAATGTCTACAGAAGCATTTCTGACAAGAAAGGAATTTCATACTCACCCACTGATAGATGCCTTCCTCCTTTCTCTGAAACATTCAGCAGCAGCGTCACAGGGGTCAGCTTCAATCAGCTAAGATAACTCAGATATTCCTAAGTTAAAATCCAGAAGAAAATAGAATAGTTCCTCTTGACTTCCACCTGGCAAATCAAATGTGGACAATAAAATAAATGAAATTTTATGATTGACTTGATTTGGTCTCTCTTGTGGGGGGCAGGAAGGAAGACTCATGTCATGGGTTTTGATAGGAACTGTTACAGAGGTAGGGCTATGAATATCAAAGATATTTTCCAGTTCAATGATCCTTTTTGGAGAGAATATACTTCCTAAATTCCTTAACTTCTGTGAGTATGGATGTAGAATGCTGTGTTGGCTGGATCCACATCTTTTCAGGACAACCTCTGAGAAGGAAGAGAGGGTTCTGCCATTTTGTAGGTCTGTACATTCCCTATCCTATGACAATCCCACAAGTCCTGGCTGCACAACTTTGGGATCTGCAGCCTCTGGCTGACATGGAATGTTGCAGGTGGCTTTTCCTCCTGTGCTTGAGTAGCCCTGGGTGGGTCAGTGCTGCTGATGCCAACAGCATCCAGAGGAGGCCTCGAGCTTGGTTTGTGACCATTCACAGTGCCAGCACATGTGTCCTTCTGAACAGGATTAACTGCAGTGCTCTGCCAAGCTCTAACTTGAATAATTATGGTCTGTCCTGGAATTTATCTTTGAGAAACTGAGTTTGGTGCTCTAAAGAAGGGGCTCTTCATCATGAGCATGTGAGATCCCATCTCATGGCTGTTCATGGATACCTCCTCAACATAAGGGGCTGCAGGCTTTCTTCCAAAGGAAAAGGCTGTGTGGAGAAGAGCTGTATTTTATCCCTGAGGTAGCAGTGAATCTTTGTGTCCATGGTCATGGAATCATAGAATCGCAGAATCAGAATATTCTGTGTTGGAAGGAACCCACAAGGATCATCAAAGCCCAGCTCCTACAGAGGAGGACAGCCCCAGGAATCCCACCACGTGCCTGCCACGATGGATTACACATCACCTTCCGAGGCACTTGCTCAGTCCATAGATGCAGGACCAGCCCGAGGTCTGGGAACTGTGAGAGTGTAGGTGCAAGAACAACCTGAAAACCATGGATGACACCTCCCAGGTACTGCTCCAGTGTCTGCCTGAGGGATGGATTGACCTGTGGCCTGGAGCACTGGGGACTTCAATGCACTTTCTTTGATTAATATTTGTGAAGGGCTTTCAGTAAAGGCCCAGCCAAGGGTACGAGGTTTGCAGCACTAATTACAGAATCCCAGAATGGTTTGGGTGGGAAGGGACCCTAAAGCTCATCCCCTTCCACCCCCTGTCATGGGCAGGGGAACCTTTCACTATCCCAAGTTGCTCCAAGCCCCATCTGACCTGGCCTTGATGGCACCAAGGGTGGTTATTCTCCCACTTACCTGTTAATTTTGTCTTGAACTTTGATTTGTTGCCAGGTTTGAGGACACCAGGTGGGAGATGGGCCAGGTCAGACACATACAGAGATTTTATTGTCTGGTATTTCCACTCTTCCCATAAACAGGGAGCTCTTGCTTCCTTCCCAAGGAAGGAATATCCTACAAGAGGCTGTTACACAGGGCAATGAATAACTTCTGATTGTCAGGTTTTCCCCCCTAATTGAGTGGCAGAGAAAAATAAAACAGCAGCAGCAGCAACAGTTCCGTGCTGTCTTTCACTTGAACTTTCCCAAGCACTTTGAAATCCTGAGTGAAATAAACTTCCCAGCCTCTCCTGAGGCAGGTGGGGGGGATAGGAGGGAAGGTGGAAGGGAAATATTTCCTGAGCTTACCCAACAAATCAAGACACGGTTCCATCTCTCTGGACTCACTGTCCCCATCCTGTAGCCATCAGGATGGGACCCAGCATGGAAATCCAGGTTGTGCTTGATTGGGGCTGGGGAAGACTGAGGAAGGTCCCCCTGATGTGGAAAAGAATCTCGGTGCTGAAAGTTTCTTCCGTGCTTTTTCCCTAATGGTCAAACTGACCTAACTGGGATTCAGTGCTTGTCTTCCTTTTCAAGCCTGTGGAAAGCAATAATTAACATTCATCCCTCCTTCTTGTGTCCTCTGCAACTTTCTTAAAGCAAGGTCCTTCGCCAGAAGCAGCACCTGTTTGCAGGATGCCCTAAAAAGCCGTATTTTTCCCCAAAATCTCTGCAGCATGCACAGTGCGGAGACTGCAGCTCCAGAATGCCAAATGGCTTTGAAAATCCCAGCTGGGCACAACCCCACTTGGAGACCTCGCTCTGAGGGTTCTGCATTCACTGGGAGCACGGGGGGAGCTGCCATCCCTGACACAGAGCAGGGCATCAGCTGCTCGCCGCATGCCAGGGCTCGACGTGCCGAAAGTGGAGGAGGACGAGCTGCTGCCGCCCTCTGGGAGAGCCGTCAAAACATCTGTGATATTTGGGACCGTTCCAGGGCGAGGGAATCAGAAGTGGATCCTGGAAATCTGCCTATTATCCTAATGAGGATGTTTCCCTGTCGTGGCAGATCGAGGCGGGGAGGCCGATGCTGGGGAAAGGTTGGTCCAAGTGACCTCCTGCTGTCCCAAAGGGTGGCCCAGCACAAGGGCGTCCCTGTCGTCCCCATCAGGATCAGTTACTGGTTTGTGTCGTGTGTTATTGCCTGTGTAACTTCAGTTCCCAGGAGTGTTTTCACATTAGGAAAAAGGGGAAAAAAAAAAAAAGAAAAAAAAAATAGAAGCTTTGCACGGGCTTTTAAGCAAACAAAATGTGGAACATGTGTGCACCCAAGATTTCACACCCACGCACAATTTCCCTTCTAACGTCGCAAATGGCTCGTGCACGAGGACCTGGCGTAATGCAAGGCAGGGAAAAGTGAGAAAAACAAGGGGAAAACAGGGAAAAAGATGGAAAAAAATTTCAGTTATTGTTTCATTTTAGGGAAACCATGTAAATTTTCAGCAATGAAAACCAACCCCAGTCCTGTTGTATCTGATGTTTGATCAAGTTGAAAAGCTTTTGGCATTCCCTTCTCATGCTCTGCTACAGCAGTACTGTAAAGCAAATAAAAATTTGGAATAATAATAACACATCTGGGGTGGCAAAGTGATTTTATTTAGCACTTATTGGCGTCAGTTACTCCAGGTTTGCTAAAGCCTTTTGGACTTCCAGGTGAGAGCCATAGGCTGGCTTATAGGGCAACAGCCTGAGGAAGATTCTGGATCATGATTAAAAGCTTCCCAAGACTTTATGAATGACAACAGGGAAGAAAAGTCCTGCTATTCCCAACATTTTTTTGGAGGGAAAAAAAAGATAAATGAAAACCACAGTTTCTCTGTGCACATCCAACAGTGGCACTTCGCAACCTTTTCTGAATCCTAAAAATATTCCACTGGAATGGTGGTTTATTCCCATTGTCTTTTTTGTCAGTGAAGATTTTCCATTGAATGATACATAGAATTTTGGGAACAAATTAGAAATTAGGAAGAAATTCTTCACTATGTGGGTGGTGGAACTGTTTGCCCAGAGAAACTGTGGCTGCCCCTGGATCCCTGGAAGTGTCCAAGGCCAGGTTGGATGGGGCTTGGAGCATCCTGGGATAGTAGAAGGTGTCCCTGCCCGTGGCAGGGGGTGGAACTGGATGAGCTTTAAAGTCCCTTCCAATCCAAACCATTCTGGGATTTTATGAAAATTACTTTAAGGCAAAGCCATTTGCAGAAAACCATCCCAAATAAGGTCCTGGCCAGGAATCCCACATATCCCATCCCTCTGATCTCCTCAGAGCCAATTTCTTCTGATGCTCATTGAGTGTCCGAATGTCTCCTCCCCACCACGTTGGAAACACAAAATGTGAAACACGTGCTCTGCTTCATTAAAAATTATGCTAATGGGAGACATCATTTAAATTGCTAATAGGGTCGGCTGTTTCTAGTAAGACATGACAAACTGTCTGGAAGGAATTTTTGCATTTTTAAAGATCCCCTTTATTCCCAAAGGGAAGCAAGTTGTTTCAGAGGGGAAAATATATATATGTATTTATATACACACAGAAGCACGCACACAAACACACACACACACACACAAACATTTTTTTTTCCTCAATAAAATGCAAGTGCTACAAATCAGCTTTTCTTTTGTGAGTGCACGAGGTTGGATCCTTTTTTAGCCACAGTGGCTTTGGGAAAGGGGTGTTTTGGTGCTGCTGCAGCAGGAGCTGCTGGAAGGGTGTCCCTTCACTACCCGACCACCTCCCCACACCCCGCACACACCAGCTCCTGCTGCAGATTAGCAGCTGCTCTTTGCAAGGAATGCTGATTAGCAGCAGGCAGGGGAGGGAAAAGCCACAGGGATGGATAAAAGATGAAGCCAGAAGAGCAACCAGAACTTCTGCTCCCTCCCGGGACTGGCTTGCCTTGGAATAAGTTATTTTTGTGACAGATTAGAGCAAACCCTACAGCAAAGGGGCAGCCTCGCTGTGTCTTCACTGGGCAGGCCACTGTCTATCCCATTCTTGGGCAGAGTTTTGAGGTGCCTGCATCCCACCAAGAGATATTTGCTCCACTCAGCAGTGATAGGAGGGAAAACCTGACCCCTGGAAGCACTCAGGGAGCCCATCCCTGCCTCTGGATTATGCCGGCGGGAGGGGGACAGATGGCAGCACCGCCACTGGGGACACACCCCTCGGAACACCATCAATCTGCCAGAGGGAAAGGGCTTCCAACAGGGAGCAAAAGAGGACAGGGAAGCATTGGGAGGTGAAGCCAGGAGATAATGCCAACTGAGGACTGCTGGCAGGCGCAGGCGGCTGCTGAAGGACCGCAGCTGAGCTTCTCCGAGGGATCTGGGCATCTTCCACAAACTTCCCAGCAGCCCTCCATCTGGGAGCATCTCCTCGTGGTGTTGCGGTGCTGACATCAGTGACCTGACAGAATAATGCTGTTTGCATCCTCATAAATAATAATTTTTTGGTCAAAACCTGAATCAGCTCTTCCCCCTCACCTGGGACAGGCTCCCCAGCAGCAGCTCACGAATAGTCACGGCTTAGATGCTGCTGTTGGTTGTCACTTCATCATTCCAGTAGTTATTCATAAATTTAAGCTGTGATAGGGATGTCCATGAATTACTTGTTATTTTAGATGACTTTCTTCTCAAAGGCATCTGCGTTGAATGTACCTGGTTCTGTGGTGGTTCCTTTTAATCCTTCAGTTTTATCTGTTTGTCCTTACAGCTCCATATTTAAGAGCAGAAACAGCCTCAACATATGGGTTTTCCATGTGCTTCAAGCTCTCCATGCATGTTTGGAAAATGACCTTAATCCAGATAACTTCACTTTGTGCCTGCTTGGGGTTTCTCTGGGATTTTCAGCAGAAATGGGTGCAGAGAAATGTGAATTCAGCACTGCCCCAAGCAGAAGGGAACTGGGCAGGGAGCCCGGCTATGGAAGAGCCAGCACAACCAGAGGAGGTGACTGTCCCCCTTCTACCCAGGCTGCCACATCCCCTGAAGGTGATCTTATCTCAGGAGTACAGGCAAAGTGCAGATCGTGCACACAAAATCACTTTGTTTCTGCTCCAGACTCAATTCCAACATCGTCTCCTCTCCATCTTCTCCATCCCCTCTCTCCCTCTCCCAGTCCTGGCCCAAAATTTATTATTAACAGCATGACAACCACAAGGGTGAGCTTGTCTGTTATTTTATCTCACCTAAACCACTGCTTGGCCTTTCCATTTTAGCATTTTCACCGTTTCTTTTGCCGTCCTCTTCTACCATCATAACTCAGCACTCCAAGGTCCGCAGACAAGAGTCCCAATGACCAATATTTACACATGTCATGGAAATAAAAGAAACAAAAAAACAGCAAAACAACAAACCCAAACCCAAGGAAGGCCAATGGGCCTGTCCTGCACTTAGCAGTGAAGGACACGCTGGCTGATTCTGCTCTGATGAAATATGATTATGTCTGGCACATGATGGGCAGAAGAACTGCCCGCCAACCAGGCAGCCACTAAATTAAATTCCAAGACTCCAACTTTCTCACTGCCCAGCTTTAGGAAATGCAGACAAAGCCCATGATGCAATTAATACCCAATAGCACTGGAAGAAGGCTCTTCCAATAACAGGCTGGGATTCCAGGACATTTGTCCTGGTAAAATGAATGGTGCCAGGGTCTGTCCCTAATCTGGGTTTGGGGACTATTCCACGGAATCATCAAATCACAGAATGGCTTGGGGTGGAAGGGACTGTTAAGGTATCTAATCCAACCCCCCTGACATGGGCAGGATCTTCAGAGCCCCTTGGCTCAGCACTACTTATCCCAGGCCAAAACCATTCCAGAGTCATGCTGATGATGATTTCTGGGCTCCAAAACACTTTAAGTTCTCTATTTCTGACAGATTCTACTGTAAGATGAACACTGGACGTAAAGTTTGGCATCCAATTTGTAAATAATGGCCTGAGGCAGAAAACAATGGAAACAGAGCTTGGAGGAGGCAATCCTTGAATATCAATCAGCTTTCTTGGGCCCTTCTTCCCTCCTGGGCGTTATCCCATTGGACTGAACCAAGCAGACCCCTGAAGAGGCTGAAATTTGCTCTCCTGCAGCCCAGGGTCATGCACTTGCTCTGCGCCCTCCTTGCTGCCCCGAGGGTCTCCAACGCCACCATTCCATGGTCCCAGCAGCCCAAGCTGCTCTTGAGCTTCACATTCCCCACCTGCTCTTCCTTTTTGATGGGAACAGGTCCAGCATGGCACCTGTCCTCCTTGGCTCCTCTGTCCCTTGGAGGAGGAAGTTGTCACGGCACATTCCAGGAGTGGGATGGATCCAGGTTCCGCTCGTGTAAGTGATACATTAATGTTGGTGCACATAATATGATACACACTTGAGTAAACAGGTGAAAGTACTTTACCTGCCATGTTTCAAGGGAATTTAGTGAAGGAATGTATTTTTTTTAATATGAAGAGGCTGTTCAGGAAGATCTTGTAGCCGGTTTTTTTCATGAGAGAAGAGTGAAGTGTCAGAACCACCTTTGAGGCTCACAACAGGAGCATCAGGAAGATGGGAAATAGTGTTCAGCCTTGTCAAAAAGGTCAGTAAGATCCTCTGCTTCAGCCAGAGGTGGAATAGAACAGCACAATTGTTCCAAGTAGAGAGGATACTATGAGTTTTATAAGATTGGGATCGAAAGGATTACCTCAAATGCAGATTTATTTCAGATGTTAGATTGTATCAGCACAAGTTTATACCAAGAGAAGGTCCCAAAGGAATGGGTCTATACCAGAAAAAAAAATCCATTGCAGACCTTTAAGAAGGTTTTTAAGGTCGTTAAGAGATGTGAGCTTGGTCTATTTCTGTTCTCTTCCGATTTGCTGTATTGATATTTGGGATGTGTCTGAAGTTTAAGGCAGGACAAGGGGGAATAACTTCCCACTGTCAGAGGGCAGGGTTAGATGGGATATTGGGAAGGAATTCTTGGCTGTGAGGGTGGGGAGGCGCTGGCACAGGGTGTCCAGAGAAGCTGTGGCTGCCCCTGGATCCCTGGAAGTGTCCAAGGCCAGGTTGGACGGGGCTTGGAGCAACCTGGGCTAGTGGAAGGTCCCTGCCCATGGCAGGGAATGGGATGAGACAGGCTTTAAGGTCCCTTCCAACCTGAACCATTCCATGAGTCTGTTTTTATAACCATACAGAGCCTGCAGTAACATGGAAAGTGCATTGGAGAATCTGCCACCTCTCTGGGCACCCTGTGCCAGGTCCTCACCATCCTCACAGCCAAGAATTCCTTCCCAATATCCTGTCTAACCCTGCCCTGTGGCAGGAGGAAGCGAATCCAGGCTGCCCAGGAGAGGGTGGCTAACCCTGAGTGTGTGTGGCACGTGGCACCGCTCGTCCTTAGCGCTGAGTGCACCCTCCTGGCCTCTGTTTTTGTTGTATCTCCTGCTAATCCTTCCTCCCAATGCCTCCCCTAATCTCTCCAAAGCTTTTCCCCGTTGGCTGGCACCCCTTAATCCTATTACAGAGATTTCTATTCTGAAAGTTTGGCTGAATCACCCTCTGGGCCCTGCCCAGAGCTTCACCTGGGTTGCAGAGGAAGTCGCCAGCCCCTCGGCAGCTTCAGTTCTTTTGGGAATGATGCATTGGAATACCATTCCTGAAATAAAGCCTAAATCCCCTGGCTCTTCTTTAGCCCTTGCTCAACACAGTCTCTCACAGGGTTTGTCCTGAGAGACCTCTGCACCACTGGGGAGATCAGGGAAGGACTGGATTCTGCACAGTCATTTTAAGGCTGGTTTAGTGATACTGAGATGGGAAAGAATTGAGGATAAACAGCAATCAGGATTGCTGGTCTCAAAACCCATCCTGGCCTATTAGTACTTTTAAGGTTACACCCCATTTTTTGGATTACCCAATTCCCATTGCATCAGCTTTCCCCCAAAATTGGAGGGGGTCTGACTTCAGCTCAGTCACATCAGTGGTCATGCCTGGAGGTGAAAATGGGATGAGTTCTCCTTTGAAAAGAAACCTCCAAATCTCACCTTTTCCTGCCTGCTATGAGGGATGAGTGATGAGACAGAAAACCGGGAGAATTGGGCCCACATCTGCTTTAACCCCAAATTTGGGCACATTGCACACTGGGCTCACCCTCACATTCACTGTGTGAGCAGTTGGGGATATTTTATTTACATTTCAAATAACTCACAGGCAGCTGTGTGGGCACAAATCTCATCTAGATGAGGCTGGTGTGGAAACATGAAGTTTAGCTCCTCATCACCAGCCACTTCTCTTTCATGCACTTGATGATGAATAATTCTCAGGCTCTCAAAATTTCGTTTAAAAAAAAATAAATCTCTATTTGGAGACAATAGAATTTAAGTGTCATGTCCCTTTCAAATTCCCTCCCCAAAAGCCACAGATTCCTCCCAGCTCTGTGTGCAACAGAAGTGAAACATCAACTGTTTGAATTTCCCTGAGTGCTTTTCAGCCAACAATTTCTGATTTCCAGAAATAAACCCCAAAATACCAAATTTTCCTCCCACATTGCCTAATTTTCTGCTGACATCGCTTACTTTCTCAGATTAGTGGTACTGAAAATAGTCAAACTTTTAATCACATAATCCAAACAAGACAGGTTTCAGCTCCTCTTGCTATAGATTTACCTTCTGGTCTCTCACTAGGACCTGAATTTTAATGAGTTTGTGTGCTTTAAAAGTTTGGTTTGATGGTT
Organism: Corvus kubaryi; assembly: GCF_017639235.1. Classification (NCBI taxonomy): domain Eukaryota; kingdom Metazoa; phylum Chordata; class Aves; order Passeriformes; family Corvidae; genus Corvus; species Corvus kubaryi. The sequence continues at coordinate 579,148 of NW_024581116.1, read as the reverse complement.
ATTTGGCCTCACAGTGGTGTTTTCTCATTCCCTGAATCCTTCTTCGTGTAGATAAACTGACCAGGGAGCTGCTTCCAGAATTTCTTCCTGAAGCACCAGCAGAAGCATTTTCCAAGATAGCATAAACCAGAGCAAATTCAGGTGAGCATTCCTGATGCAATTACAGCCAGTCCCACCTTGGCAGAGGCCATGCTATTCCCAGGCATCCCAATCCATAACCCAACACCAGCCCCCTCCCACTGCTGGAAAACCAAAACAAGGGTGGAAACCTTCTCCTTCAAGTGTGACCATCACCTGCAAACTCCTCCAGTTGCCTCCAGGAGCCAGGAACCTTCCATGTGATGGGAGCTGTCCCTCTGTGCAGAGCCAGGCAGCTTAAAAATAGGCTGAATATATTAAGTGGTCAAATCAGGTTATAAATATTAAACTGGCTCTGCTGCCTGCTGGCACATTGAGCTCAGCTGAGCCATCCCAGCGTGGCAGGGGGGGCTTCATTTGCGGGCCTGTGCTCCACAGGGCCACAGCTCAGCTGTGGGATGGCAGGATCCCAGCAGAACTCTGAGGTAATCACAGCCCTCCCAGAGCTGATTCCTGAATTTCTGCTCCTGTTTGTGGCATTCATCAGGCTTCAGAAGAAAGGAGAGAGCAGGAGCACTCCATCCACTAATGAGCTTCTTCCCTCTCTAATTTCCTCTCTGCTTTATTCTCCTGTCCCACCAGAATCCAGGAAAGCCAAATCTAAGAGCATTTGAACTATAAAAAGTCATGCCTCTTGCCATTAAATGTGCCTCCATTATCAGAATGGAAGATGAGAAAAGGTCCAAATGCATCTCCCCATCCAGAGCAACCCGGGATTGTGGAAGGTGTCCCTGCCCATGGCAGAGGGTCAGAATGAGATGATATTTAAGGTCCCTTCCAACCCAAACCATTTGGATTCTACATTTTTACCCAGCACTGGCACTAGAACAAACTCCTTCATGTCAACAGCACTGCACATATTTCACAGAATTTAAATGTGCATTGCAAACACCCCCCAGATGTGCTGCAAGTGGCCATGCATGGATCTCGATCATGGATCACAGATCAGGGCCAGAGCAGCCAGAATTCTGCAAGATCAAACCTAAGGAACGTTGTGCTTCTGCTCAGAAAAAAATGAAAATATGATTGAGTTAATTCTAACTCAGCTTGTCACACAAGCAGCTCTTTGCCTAGATACAGGAAGAAGAATAAGTTAAGAGTCTCTTCTGCTTCAGGAACCAGCACTGGTGATTGAATTCTGACAGCCAAACTCGGCATATGGTCACAGAGCATGGAAGAGGAAGAAAGGGAAGATATTTTGATTTCATAGAGTCACAGAATCACAGAGTGGTTTGAGTGTGAAGGGACCTGGAAGCTCATCTCATCCCACCCCTGCCACGGGCAGGGACACCTCCCACTATCCCACGTTGCTCCAAACCCTGTCCAGCCTGGCCTTGGACACTTCCAGGGATCCAGGGGCAGCCACAGCTTCTCTGGGCACCCTGTGCCAAGGCCTCACCACCCTCATAATGAAAAATGTCTTCCTTCACTCAAGTCTGAATCTCCCAGAAGTACTCAGAATCTACTCAGAAGTACCACAAGGCACAGAACACGGCTGTGGGAAGAAGAAGCCATGGCTGCTCCATCCCTGGAAGTGTCCAAGTCCAGGTTAGACGGGGCTCAGGGCAACCTGGGACAGTGGAAGGTGTCCTGCCCATGGCAAAAGGTGGAACAAGATAATATTGAAATCCCTTCCAACCCAAACCATTCCATCATTCTGTCTCTAAGAGCAGCCGCAGCAAATCCATCTTCCATATGTGCCCAAATCCTTCAGGGAAAGAAAAGCACAAGGATACTGTTAATCACATGCTGCCCTGAAGGAGGAGTCATTTCATGTTGCCTAAAGGACTTTGTGGGATATTGGGGTGACACAGGAGAATGAGTCAAAAAATCTATGTTTTGAGGACTGTGAGGGATTCACAGCTTGTGCTGAGCCCTGTTGCCAAGAGGAGGGTGATCCCTCTGTACAGCTAATCGGCCCAGCTGGCACCAGGGCTGGGAGGAAATGTGGGTTGCTGTGGAATAAAACCTGGCTGGGGACTTGCAAGATGTTTCTGCATTAAGAGGAGGGCTGCTTAATAGTAGAATTAAGTGCTGGTATTCAAAGTTTGGCTGTAAATCAGTTAAACAAAGAGACCTGCTCTGTTGGGCTGTCTGTGATGGTGAAATCACCACCGACAAACAACTGGTGGAGGAATAAACCTGTTGGGAAGAACTGATGCACTTCACACCAAGGCTGAGCATTCCCAAGCTCCTTCTTGCACCACAAGAATTGATTAGCGGGGAAGAGTTCATTGCCAGCCCTGTGAATCTCAGATTAGACTGTTGAATCCAGCTAAATTATGTCCATATAACCCCCTTTAGGCACTCTGGAAAAAGTCACGGCTCTGGGGTAGATCCCGACATTCATTTTCAGGTGCTTTAAGGAATCCATGCATTACAACTCCTCCTGATTAGCTCTGGCTATGCAAGATTTGCCTGATCCATTGGAGATGGTTGTGTGTGGATTTTCAGATTTATTCCTACATGGGCAGCAAGCCCCACGTGAAGGAAATCCCTCTGCTAAAAAGGTGAGTCTTGGGTAGTGGCCTGAGCTCTGTCTTGTGGAGGCATCGTGCTCCGTCCCCCCTGGTTTGGCAGCAGTTTTTGTGTGCTGGGTTCAGCACTATGGCCCTGGCCCCTGTGAGTTTTCTGCCTCACACGGTGGCATCCTGCCCCTAAAAATTGTCCCTGAGGTGATCAGCCTAAGGGGGTGAGGAGGGCAGCAGAGTACACAGGGTGATTTGGGGGTCTCCACAGGGTGATTTGGGGGTCTCCAAGCCATATCAAAATATGATTTTGTCAAAAATGGGGAAATGCTCCCCCACAACTTGATTTTTCTCCTCTGGTTAACAGAGCCAAGATGACATTGAAGTAGGAAGTGGAATAAATACACACAAGCAGTCTTTTCACCAAGTTATTTAATTCACCAGAAGGGACACTTAACCATACAGCAGCGCCTTATTTACATCGAACTGCTCTTTATGCATCCTGTAAACATCAGAAGCAATTTCTAATAAATTACAATCCAGGGAGCAGCAAATCAACAATATCACTGAGTTGTTTAAACGAATTCATTACAAAATATATTGCATTTTTCCCTGTGACTTCATTCAGATTGCACTTGAAAGCAGCATTCTCCCGAATTTTCTGTTCAGGATAGACGTGTGCAAAAATATCTCCAAGCAAGAAGAGATTGTATTTTAAACTTCATTGCCCTTGACCTCAGGTCATTTTGAGTCTATTCTGTTCCAGCCTCTCTGGCAACACCATCACTGGTGACATCTAACAACAAACAGCCCCAACAGCAGGTCCCAGCTAATTCAAATTGAGATCACAGATTCAGCTGAGTAAGAGTCTGAAAAAGAAATGCCTAAGATTTCTAAAACCTCTGGGCTTCTCTTTACCAGAAAGGATGTTCTCTACGAAGTAATAGGAAAATGTAATATTGTTTGCCAGTTTAATTGGATGTGCTCCTGCCCTGTTATGAAAGAGATTGGCTCTTGCTGACCATGTATAAAACACAGGATGAGAGCGGATTCTGGTTGTTCAAAGTGACAAAAAACAAGCAGTGATTTGAGGTGATGTGACAGCGATGGGGACATTTTCTTGGCCTCCATTCCAAGTGCAGGAGAGAGCTTTGAAGAAGTTCTTTGGGGTGGAGGTTCTTCATCACTTGCTGGAGGACAACCTCATCGTGCCCAAATCTCTCTGCCTGTTTAAAATGAGGTCCAAGGCAGCCCCAACAGCACAATTCCTGATTTTTTGATGTTAGTGGTCGTGGTCCCCTGCATCTCACTGCTCCTGGCAATGCAAAAATTCATTGTTGAAGCAACATGGATATCAGGGATATGATGGAGAGCAGGACAAGAGGCCCTGGGGAACTGTTCTTGCTCCTCCTTCACAGATCTGACCACTATTTTATTATGAAACCAAGAGCTGGAAGAGCAGAAAAGGGAACCTCGGCAGCGATGACAAAGCCGCAGCAGCAGCAGGTTCATCTGCGGCAGAAAAGCCTTGTCCCCCCATTCCCACAAAGCTCTTGTAACCTACAACTCTCTGGGTGGAGTGGTTCAAGTAGCTGCTGTCTGCCTCGCTTTCTCTGCCTTCACTTACAGAAAGCCACGGGAAATATTTCATCCTCTTTGTTGAGACAGTTTCCTTGCACTTAGGGAGGCAGAACAAGTGGATTTATGCTCTCACTCCAGGACTTGCTGATGGCCGTGAGAGGCAGCTGTGGACCAGGACTGGGCTTGTTACAGCTTCAGAAACTAAGTGCTGGAGTGCCTTTGCTCTGGGTGAGAATGAGGAGAGCTCTGTGCTGCCTGACCTCAGCTCCCCTCTGGAGCCGCCACAGCAACAGGAGAAGGTTTCCTGCCACGGGGAGGTGGTCTGCAGTTAATTCCCAGGGTCACAGAAACACAGACCGTCCTGAGTTGGAAGGGACCCACCAGGATCATCAATCCAGCTCCTGGCCTTGCCCAGGACACCCCAACAATCCCACCCTGTGCATCCCTGAGAGCGTTGTCCAAACACTCCTGGAGCTCTGGCAGCCTTGGGGTAGTGCCCATTCCCTGGGGAGCTGTTCCAGTGCCCAACCACCCTCTGGGGGAAGAACCTTTCCCTGCTATCCAACCCAAACCTCCCCTGGCACAGCTCCAGCCATTCCCTGGATCCTGTCCCTGCTCACAGGGAGCAGAGATCGGAGCTGCCGCTCAGGAGGAGCTGCAGCCCCTGGTGAGGTCTGACCTCGGTCCCCTCTTCTCCACGCTGAACAAACCAAATGACCTCAGCTGATTCTCATAAGGCTTCTCCTCAAGGCTCTTCACTATCTCTGTAGCCTCCTTTGGACGGTGTCTGGCAGCTTTAGAACATTCTTATATTGCAGTGCCCAAAACTGACCCCAGGACTCGAGATGAGGCCACCCCAGTGCAGAGCAGAGCGGGACAATCCCCTCCCTCTCCCTGCTGGGGATGCTGGACCTGATGCCCCCAGGACAGGGATGTCCCTCCTGGCTGCCAGGACACTGCTGACCCAGATCCAACTTGCCACGAATCATGGAATGGTTTGAGTGGGAAGGGCCTTTAAACCTCATCCAGTTCCAAGCCCCTGCCATGGGCAGGGACACCTCCCACTAGACCAGGTTGCTCAGAGCTTTGTCCAACCTGGCCCTGAACACTTCCAGGGACTGATAAATTACAGAATTAAATAAACCAGTTCCAGAGCCTCCTTCCTTGGCCATGTGGCCTTGTCTTTGGGGTGGGGAAGCTGTGACCATGTGCAGTCTCAGCCTTGCCTTGGTGCCCCCAAAATTGCTGCTGGTTCAGAGACAGCTTGGAGAAGATTTTGGCACTGGGCAACAACATTCCTAAAGTTTGAAGAGGTGAATCCCACCTCACCATGAGCAGGGAGACCTGGGTGACATGTAAGTCTTGTTCTTTCACTCTATCAAAGAGCTGAAGCACATTTTGCTAATTTTTAATAAATTAGGCCATGAAGAAGGGTCTAGGCAGGGTTTTCTGTGCTCTCTGGTGGGATGCTGTCAGCAGCGAGCCTTGCCCATCCTCCACAGAGCTGGTGTCAAACCAAATCCAGTAGAATCCTTCTTGGTTTCTTCATCCATAAAATGCCTTCCCTAACTTCCAAAAGGAGAAAATCCCTGCACTTTGGTGCATCTCTGCAGCCAGCAATCCCACGAAGGAAGATGTTTCCTTGGTTACAATTATTTCCTTGGCCATGGTAGACTGGTGCTCAACTTATCTCTCTGTAAGTGTTGGCATGTCTCCAGAATTTTGGAAAAGGTGCCATTTTTTTTTCTGCCAATCCCAACAAATGGAGGTCCCAACTGAAGAGCTCAGCCATAATGGACCATGGTTTATTCCTTTTGGGAAAGGACGTTTTCTCCACAGAGCTGGAATTTGCAGTTTGGGTGGCGAGATGAAAAATGCACCTCTGGGATTTGGGCTGTAAATGGGAAAAGTCTTTACAAATAAAAGCAGATTCTAATTGTACTCAAAATATCACCTATAAACACCTGATTCAGCTGAAGGAAAACACCACAAGTGCCAATGCTGAGAGCAGGAATGGCGACAGAACTCCACTGGCATCTTTTGCACATGGAAATGGGAGAACTTCTGGAAATAGGAGAGGTTGGGCAAACTGATCGTGCCCATTTTTGGAGGCCAAACCTGTTAGCCTTTGTCTTGAAAAAGGGCGGAATTGTTGGGGTATATGTGCAAGGCCAGGAGTTGGATCAATGATCCCTGTGGGTCCCTTCCCACTCAGGATATTCCATGATTCCATGATTCTGTAATAATTACTATGAATTCCTGTGTTTCATTAACGAGCTGGGTATGATGAACTCAGGAGAAGACCAGATGAGGCTCAGACTGCAGCGGAGGGCTCAGACTGTGAAGACGGAGCTCAATTCTTGGTGGACTCCCTGGGCCACCCTCATCCAGGTGCTTCTCCTCACACCTTAATTCTGCATATGCAAAATAGAGCTAATTCCCTGTAATTTACTCAGCGTGCAAGCCTTAATTAACATTTTTAGGAGGAACCCCGGGCAGACCTGGGCCGGGGAAGTGGTTGTTGCTGTATCAGAGCAGGCATCATTCCAGGCCTGGGCCGGCAGCGGGAGCTGGCTGTGATCCAACCTCCCTCTGCTCCGCACGCTCCGGGTTTGTTAACATCCCAATCAATACCGCCACGACACAAAATCCAGCTTCAACTTTTCAGCTGCAGCGCGGGCCATGGGGGTTTTTTTTGTTTTCCTTCCCAGCTCACACCCTAAATCCTATTTTTCCAGCTCCTTTGAGCCCCGCTGGGAGATATTAAGGTGTTATTATTGTTCCCCGTTGTTGCGGGGGAACGGGGGGAATGCTAACGAGGGAGACACATCCTCTCCTCTCCATCAGTTCATCTCATGCCACCTCTCCCACCGATGTGAGCTTTTAAAAATAAGAAATTGCAGGTTATCCTTCCTTTCTTTGGGAGGGTGACCTTTAGGGTTCACAATGCACATCGCCGAGGGATAAAGAGAAATTTGTTTTCCAGGGGAAAAAGGAGACGAAAGCTGCGATTCTCACAGGCGTTAGGAATTGGACCTTAAGGGGGGGTGGAAAGAGTATTTTGAGGAGCTTGATAAATTTAAGAGCTGCTGGAATGCGGATTCATCGGGAGCAGGTCGGTTCTGGCTGGCGCGAGAATCAGCAGGATGAGGCATGGGGTCGAAGCAAATATGAGCCTATTAATAATCAATAACTGCTCGCAGGGCAGCGATGATTCAGGCCAGGTTGGTGTCTAATTGCCATTATTGTTATTCTGGTTTAAACCCCGTTCCTCTCCGCTGCTGCCACCAGTGATCTGAGGCGCTGTATTTTTAATTTGTTCCCAGGCACGGCACAAATCCATCACATGCCTGGATCCAAATGCCAGCGCTAGAGCAGCAGCGAAACATTTTTGTTATTTAAGTTACTGTATGCTAAGTTTATGTTGATTGCTCTGAGTATCATCTCCCGAAGTTAACTAGCATTAAAGTGTTGATAATGTCCCACTTTCGCAATCAGATTTGCATAGTGCACAACGGAGTTTAGCAGGAGGAAAAAATTAGCTTAAGTGCTGTTTTTCATCAGCCCTGTCAGTCTCACACTGTTTGCTTCATCTGGGTGCACGGGGCGTTTGGTGACAAATGGTTATGACATTTTCTATCTCAGCATTACGTCATTACAGAATCACCGCCGTCCTCTGGCTCGCGGCTGCATCCTGGCCTGGCAGAGAGGGACAGAGGAGGGGGTGAAAACGGGGGCAGCAAGGCAAGAATTGGGATTTTGAAGTGTTTTATTATTTAGGATTTTTATTCTCCCTGGGAAAAAAAAAAATAATAATAATTTCAACCGCTTTCCCTTCCCCCCTGCTCGAGGCAGCATCCAGGAATATTCCCGTGGGCAAAAGGAAAAGCATCCTGTTCCCGTTGAAGCCAGCGGCAAACTGCTGGATGTGCAGGACCCGGATACAAACAGGGGTGACCTCTCTTTGTTCGGGGTGCAGATCCAGGACCACTCCTCCCAGAGTGTCCCACTCCTCCCTCCCAGCATCAGTGCAACCTGGCTGACATCCCCCCACCTTCCCATTCAGCCCTGGATGAATGATGGAAAATCAGGCTGGAGATTTCTCCTGCGACACTATTTTATAAAATATAATTCAAACATTTCCTCAGTGTTAACAGCTCCGAAATAAAATCCCCAGAACGCAAGAATATGTGATATCCATAGCAATTTTGGTTTGGTTTTGTGTTAAACTCCCTCCCCACACCCATGCCTTACTTTTCATCTCGGTTTTGTACCTGAATTTAGGAGCAATTTATGCAATTTATTCATACCCTGGATCAGGCAGAAGTTTTCACCTGCATTTTGCGGGGTGTTATGGTGGCAATTCCTCATTTTGAGGCTCTTGTTTCTGTTTCATCCCCTTGCTGTAGGGGTAAATACAGGGCTGGTAAAGCCCAGCATTATCTTGGGATGTGTTTTTAGCCTGAGCCCCCCCCTCCATACATTAAGTAATTCATCCTTATTGCCATTAGGAATTCAGATGTTATTTTACGGAGGGGGAAGGGAGGATGGATGTGCAGAGCAGAGCACAGCTCATATTTTACAGATATTCCTTTTTGCTGTGCGAGTTGCTGATTTACTCTTGGAAACCTGCTGGAGGAAGGTTTGAAGGAAGCTTTATGGGGGGAAAAGAGGGATTTTTGATGTAATTCAGGCTTCTCCCCGCTCCCGTGCAGCTCTCGCTGGCTGGGTGTGCAGAGCCGTATAGGGAACGGCCGCCTTTGCATTAATAATAGTCCAATAAAACCAGACAATATTCCTGCTTAAATGCACTGAGTTATGTAGATCCGAATTCTAGCACATCAGCAAGGAAAGAAAAGCAGGTATTTCGTCCTCGCCACAACAAATTCCGTGATACAAATGCGAGCCGACATATGGTAAAAATTGCCTGCAGCCCTGCTGATTTACAGAACTGTTTTCACTCACAGATAATTCATTAAAAATCATTTCATACCGGCTGTATATACATAAAAAATATTTACTTGTGTAAATATCAGTCAGGAAGGTATTGCTTTTTTTTTCCCTTTTTTTTTTTTCCCCTTTCCCTTCTTTTTTATTTTTTTGACAGCTGATGGGGAGGTGGGGGGAAAAAATCCGGAGATGAATGATGGACATAGGGGAAAGCAAAGGTATTCCTGGCATCCATCCGTTCATCCTGGATATAGGTCAGGGCTGGGGGTGAGCTGGGACAGCTTTAAACCCACTACCTGAGCCATCTGCTCTTCCATGCCAGTGGAATCTGCATTGGGGAAACACACACTAGGCAGACGTGGATATTGTGGGATACGGCACCAAAGGGGCTGGGAAAGGGCTTTTACCTGATTTGGGGCTCTCTGCTGACCTGTGGAACAATAGGGGAATGCTCACGCCGGGAGATGTCTCCAGAAAACAGGAGCAGTGGGATTTCAAGGCCGCTGCTGCCGTGGCAGAGCAGCTTGGAAAATAAGGAGCAAATCCCAGCAAGGCGAGGGGAGTTTTTGGGTTTAATCGGTTTTGCAAATTGTCCTAAAATGATGGAGGTGCCAAACGTGAGGGCACGAGAGGGTCTGCGGCTCCCAAACATGAACATTCCAGGTATAACCAAGACAAGCCCTGAAATCTCCCTTCCAGCCTCACATTTTACCCTCTAAAATATGTGTTACACTACTCAAAATGCTGAACAAGGCTCCAGCCCGACACCATATCCTCCCTCTTTTCCCTGTGCTTACTCCAGTAGAATTTGCTTAAATACAACGCGTTGTTTTAAACCCGAAGCTTGGAGACCTTTAGATGATTTTTTTTCCCCCTCGAGGAAAATTCAGAAATAAATCATGGAGTACAAGAGATTTGGGGTGTTTTGTTTGCTGGGGTTTTTTTACCTCTACATCCAGTAGGTGAAACAATATTATTTAAAGTGTGGAAGGCAATAAGTACTTGGAAGAGGGATCTGGTCCATCAGCTTTCATCCTCCATAAAACCCAGTAGTAAACAAAGCAATAATATTTGGGGGCTTGGAGAGGGCAGCTCTGGGGGGAGCTGGGATGTTGATTAAGATGGAATGGCTACGTGGGGAATGGGGGGGATGCTGGAATCACATCCCACGGCTGCACCCGGCACGGCGGCCAGGGGAGAAAGTTTGGGTCCGTTTCCTCTGGAATTCGGTGGCACATCTCACTCCGTGGAGCTGCTGCATCAATGAGAAATTTTCCTATCAAGCTGAACCCGAAAGGGAGGGTAAAATCAACTCTCACTTCCCCATCGGAGCGTCTACAGCGCGAGAGCCTCTCCCGCTCTATTTATACGCTGGATAAATCAGTCTCCAGACTGTTACCATAGATAACAGAGTTTTTCTCCTGCTGTTGTCTCTAACAGCTTCTTTTTCCCCCCACTATATTTTGCACGGTTCCTACCTATCACCTCGGTGAGTAATTCCCCTGCTTTAAAGCAAATTACTTGGGGGAGAGCCGAGTTTTTCAGGCAGAGGGAGATTTTTCATCCCTGGAATTTTGCTCCCGGTTCTCTGAGTAACCCTGAGAAATCCTGCAGAAAGGGGAGCTATAGGTGACTGCATCTGATCCTGATACATATTTAACCTCCTCACAAGCTCCAGGAATTAACTATTTAGGAGATGAGCAGCCGGCGCAGGCGTTGCACCGGGATAACACGGCCAGGCTGGTTCGCAGCGACGCCGAAGCTTCCCACAAAAATCCCTAATTCTCACCACAGAGCTTCTGCAGGAGACATTGCCACGGGCTGGGATCTTTATTTGAAATAAATAACTCACTCAATGCGGCAGCTCCCTATTTCGGGGACCAGTGGATGCGGAGTTTCCCCTCCCAGGGATGGGGTGTTAATGGGATTTGTTGCTCCTGGTTGGGGAGCGAGGGGGGTTAATCCCTTCCTTCATGTATATCCCTGCTAAGCTGGTTTAGGTCATGTTTAGAGCTAAGTTTTGTGGTACAGGCTCTGTCCACTCGTCCATCCCGCAGTGCCAAGCACAGGGATGAATCCAGCTGCCATCTTCTCCCCCGTTGCACCGCCCAGCACTTAAAAATTCAAGTGAGCCCCAGAAAGAAATTAAAGAAAAGGTTTAAATTCCAGCAAAGCAGTGAAAAAGCCTCTAAAGGCTTTTAGAAACCCTGCGTCGTCGCTCGGGGAAAGCTCCCAGCGAGGCCCAGAGCCCTTTGTTTGCTGCAAGGGGATTTATCCTGGAGTGGGTAGGGAAGGAAAGGGACTTTTTCCCCACCACCTGCAGGGACCCATTTCCCCGGCATCACCTCTGCCATCGTCTCCAGCAGGCATGAAGCTACTTGTGGGGAGGTGGCTTTGGGGGTTTGGCATCGTTTTCTAAAGCCCATCACCTTCGAGGAGGCTGCAAAGCGTTAAATAGCCTCACCTGACCTCCTCCAGCAAAGCCAGGCTCTGCATCCTTATTTAGGGACATACATCACCTCCACAGCTTTCCCTCTGGCGCTGGGGGTGGAGCAGAGAAGTGAAATGTCGTGAGAGAAGAGGGAAAAAAAAAAAGAAGTATCTCTAAATCCATTCCAATTTGCCTTGAAACCCCTTTCCCACCCCAGCGTGGCCGAGCACATCCCGGCCATCCCGGCCAAGGGCCGGACACATATGCCATGCCATATGGAGCGGCGCGATCCCGGTCAATCGGATCTTTGGGAGTTTTAGCATTTAATTTCTTAATGTGCTAATAGTGCACAGGGAGGGGATGGATCACCGGTTAAGTCCGAGGATTTATGTTTTTAAGGGAGCGTAATGTATTTTTAAATATCCCCGGCCAACGTGACGGGCGCCGGGCAGGAGGGTGAGCTGGAGAAGGCCCTGGAAGAGCCCTTTGAGCTTTAATCCAGAACAGGTTTCTAACGTGACATCCAGCTCCGTGTGAGCTGAAATTCAGGCGGAAAATCCCCGTGTCCATTTGACAAAGCCATTTTGCCCAGCCCTGAGCTGCGAGCCCTGTTCTGGGTCTGTATCCCCCTGCTGCTCCCATAATTTCCATCCATGGATCCATCTCCATGGCTTAGCTCAGGTATCTCACTTCCGTTTGAAGCCATGAAGGATGGATGCCAAAATCTCCCCAAGGCCCCTGATCCTCAGTTTCCCCTCTTAGAGAGGGAATTGCATTTCCTTCCTTCAAATTGCCCCTGGGATCAGGGCTTATGCAGACTCCCAAGGTGATTTCAGCTCCTCAAAAGGAAAAGTCTTGCAGAGAGATACAAAATACATGTTCATAAGAAAACATACAGAAGTAATTTCAGGGGAGTATGGAAATGACAGCTGTTCACCTCCAACCTGCCATGAAACTCATCTATTTATTTTTAAATAAACCACCTCAGCTCTCCATAAATCTCCGAGGCAGGGAACCAAGGAGGGGACGAATTAGGCGGCGCTGTGACCCCATCCCGGTCCCCGCCGGGCAGCTGCCTGCGGGGCAGGGACGGATGCTCGCGTGGCCCCGTGGCTCCAGCTGCAGTTGGAAGCGCAGCGGTCTCAGAGGGATGCTCTGGCTGTTGGCTTCTGTCAGCCAGACCTTAAAATCTGCGCCGTGCAAGGCCTTATTTGAATTGCAAACGGCTCAAGGGAGGTGTACGTGGAGTTGCTTTCTCAGGGTAAATAGGGTTTGGGGTTTGGTTTTTTTTAAACTAATAATATTGTGTCATGCTTTCAGGGGGTGATGGTATAAAGGGCAGGAGGAAAGATTTCTGTAGCTGAGCTGGTGGCTCTCCCCAACCATTTCTGGCAGCTAATTTCCAGCATTTCCTTGAAAACTCCTCTGATCTGATGCGTTAAGTGAAATGTCATTAAGGCAATGGGAACACAACGGTAGGGACTGTGAGACAGCACTAAGGGGAAAGGGCAGAGGCTCCCAGAGGCTCCCAGACACATTTTTTGGACCCCCAATGTGCCCAAGGTTCTTGTGCTTACTCAGAGCTGGACGCTCCTGCCCATCTCTGAACACACAGACTCACACTGGGGGTACCAACCACCGACTCGCGCTCCCATGTGGGCTTTTCTCAGCAACTTCTAGGCCTCGACTGGGGAGGGAAAAAGGAAAGGAAAAAAAAAGAAGGGATGTATTTGTGTTTGTGCAATGGGAAGGGACAGAAGGAAGAGACGTGCGCTGCGGCGCGGTGCGGCGCTGGAATGATCTCAGGAGCTGCGGCTTGTGCAGAGAGATCCCAGGAGCGGGCACATGCCCTTGACACCGAATCACCCGGCGAGTAATAAAGGATTTCCTGCCTCCAGAGCCTGCTTGAGCAGGGGGTTTAGCCCGCGTTAGGCTGTGCAGTGCCCTGACAAGGTTACAGGGTCTAACAGGGCGCTCAGCCGGGACTGGTGATGTTGGGAATGTGTAGCTATCCCTGGATATAGATGTGTAGATAACCACAGCGTGCGCTCCTCACCACCAGCACCTCGCCACAAACAAAAAGCGTGCTCTTCTCCTTGAAATTCACCTTGAACGCGGTGAGATGGGGTGGGTTCGTTGGTTGGAATTTGGGGTTCATCATTATTATTATTATTATTATTATCATTATTTTTCACACCCCCCCCCTCCTTTTCCCCGACAACTGTCAGCAGAGAGGCTGCAAAAAAAGCTGAGGAGCCACTGCAGGCTGCGCAGCGCTGGGAGCTGTCAGCCCCACGCCACTGCAGTGATGTCAGCCGCAGCCACAGCCACTGCCACCCCCAGCCCCTGCACACACGCGAGTCGCAAGAAGAAGAATTCATAATTACAGTAGCGTAGCCATGAAACCAGCAGTGCTGGGGGTGAGGGAGGGGGGAGAGAAAGCGAAGCCTCGGCCAAAATTGGTACTTTCATTTTTTTTAATACCTTTTTTTTTTTTTCCCTCCCCCTGCAAAGCTGCACCCAGCTCTGCAGCATCCTTTCTCCGCAGCGGGGCTTGGGGGGGCCAGGGCAGGGGGTTCCCCCACGCGCCCCCCCAAAAGCGGGTGGAGGGCGCGGGGGGCTGCGGGGGGAGCTGGGCAGGGCTGGAGGCTCTTTCCCCGCGGGTCGCTCCTTGTTTTAAAAGGCAGCATTTCTGCGGACAACACCCGGAGCATCTCTGCGGGAGCGGGGCTGGGGGCGAGGGCTGCAGCCGCCTTGTTTGCGGCGCACGGAGTCAGCAGCTGGGATTTTTTTTTTTTGGCTGAATAATCCTTTACGGGGAGGGGCTGTGCGGGAAACGGGGGGGGGGGGGCCTGGGGGAGGAGGGAGGGAAAGTGGATCAACATCACCGAAGGAGGACAGCGAGCAAGATTAGGGCTGGCTAATGATAAATGAGAAGGCGCCGCTGACAGCTCCGCGCTCCGCGCAGCGCCCGCCCGGCTGCTCCGCGCTCCCTCCGCACCCTCCGGCCGCCCGCTCCGCTCCCGTCGACGGCCTGGCTCCAGCCCCCCCTTCCTTTTCTTTTCTATATATATATATTTTATATATAT